>NC_053025.1:468559247-468621366 GCF_003073215.2 Triticum urartu | reverse complement strand
TTTTGGTTGAGCCCATTCTTAAGTTGCCTCTTTTACTTGTTGCTCAACCATGTGTTTCTTGCAAGTACTAGGCTTAGTTTCCTATATGCTCACTTGCACTTGTTGTAAGTTTCTATTGATTTTGGGGGAGCTATGATCCTATTTTGTGCACTTTGTATCCAAATACAAAAATTCTTGATGTGCACAAATCATGGGGAGCTTCTCTAGTTTCTTTAGAACACTCCTCTGCTCTTATCATAATATCCTTTATTCATGTGGCTCGTAGGATCATTGGCTAGTTGGTTCAATTGGTATCTTTTGATAGCTTGCTTCAATTGGTATCTTTTGATTGCTTGATTGCTTGTTTCTCTCTTTGTTATGTCTTTGTGGCATATCATTTTTTGCAATCTTGTGGCCTCAATATAGTTGTCTTCCTCCAAGTATTTACCTTTGGATATGTGTATTGCATTCCACTCTCTTGTTGAGAAATACACAATTTATGGAGGAACACCTTATTATATTGGCCTTCTAAGCTTTTCGCCCATTTTGGCAATCGATGCCAATGGGGAGAGAAGTTTCAGAGAGTTTTGTGGAGAAGTCTTTAGAGTTTTCTCCTTGCTTTGGTTTGTTCCTAAGCATTTGCATCTCATACGCATGCATTATTGGTTGTTGCATTGCATGGTGATGCATAATTCCTTGTATAAACTCTCTTGAAAGTGATTGTCATCAATTACCAAAATGGGGGAGATTGAAATAACATGTGGTGCCCCCATGTTTGGTTTTGGTAATTGATGACAATCTCTATGGACTAATGGTTTCCTTGAGTTATATTTGAAGGTTTTGTCCATAGGCTTTTCTTGGAGTCCATTTGTTGGTTTCAAGGAGAGTTTGTGATGACCAAGGTGCTATTAAGGAATTATCCAAAGATTAGTCTTGTGAGTGTTGAGCTTGCAAGCATGTCTTGAAGAAGAAGTGTGTGTGATCATTCATGTTTACCTTCAAGACATCATCCAAATGAAGAGAGTTGTAAAGATTCAAGGTTGATCAAGACTAAGTCAAAGAGTGAATCAAGTTGATCAACACACAAAGCGTAGAAGATGTACCGAGAGGGATCACGTGATCGCATGGTAAGGTAAGCATTGTCCTTTATGCTTTGTGTACTAACCCATGGTCTACGTGAGAGTTCTATGTGGGGTTAGGTATGTTTCCATGGGCTAGCGTCAAGAGGAAGATATTATACAACCCATGGAGGATGACATCAAATGGTGGTCATCATCAAGTCTGCGATGTGCAAGTTCAAGTGGAGCATCACAAAGAGATCAAGTGCTTGAAGCTTGCCGTCCATTGTGGTGACAATGAACTTGTGAAGATGTGCCGAAGAGTGGCTCATCCATAGTGGAGTATGGGGGAGCAATCATCTACTCTTCATCGACCCAACGCAATCAAGAATAGGTGCAGCCTCATCACACGCATGCTATCGAGGGATGGTTTAATGATCGTTCCCTCATCGATTCTTGTTCAGCACAAGTGCCTATGTATGATTCTATAGCGGCAATAGGTCTCTTGTCGCCCTTAGTATGAGTTATCTATATCCGACCGGTCTCTCCATGGATAGTCTGTCGGCGAGAGGAAAAACGGAGTTATATGGTCCGATTCGAGTCAGTTCTTCGCTCGTGAAGCGCGCAGGGGTGCATCTCGGAGACACACTAGGGCAGAGCATCTTTGGCAAATAATAGATATCTATCTGTCGGGAGACGCCTAATCCATATAAGATTGAAAGTTCTTGCATTCTATCTGTGAAATTTGCGGTTCTTGTCGCTGAAATGTTTATCGCTTTGTATGCACTGGAGCGTTGTCAGGAGATATGCATTATTCATCTGCCAATGCCGACGGTAGGTATATATACATCGTAAATACTTTTGAAGTCTAATCAAGACATAATATGAATCGGTATATTGCATGTTGTACAACGGTGAGGCTCAGGGTTCAATATCCTGTGTCAATGAGAGTTTTCTCTCCTTCATAATAAAGGCATACTCTCCCCTGCCTCTTCATCATTATACCCAAAAGCTTTTGTCGTGGCTAGTTCTTTTGGACATGAAACTACATAATGCTCGATCTTCTATCCACAAGCACAGCTTGAGTCGCTCAAACTCCGGAGCATAGAGTCTACCAGTGTTGTGTGTCAGATTAGTGTTATTTTACGTGCTATCCTCTCAGTTTGACTTCTACTCTGCAGTCTAAAGCTCCTTCATTAGGTTAAGTACTGATGTTTACTCTAGCGGTATAGCTACATAGCTAGCCTAGCGCTCTCTCTCTCACTCAGACGGTAGATGATACTAGAGTAACTTTTAGACGGAGTCCAGGTATATCTCCTGGGTGGCGTGAGCCTGTATTGCTGTGGGTGGGGCTTTTTGGATGTATTGTTCGCTAGTTGGGTTTGTCGCTCTCTGTCTGATTACTAAGAGTCGGTGAGTCATCTAACTCACCCCCTCTGACGCGGCTACTAACCATCCTAGTCTTTATACTTGCGGTAACTAACCTCTCTTCCCCCTATCCTGTGATGTGACGTGTGAGTACCTTATCTCTATATAACAAGTGCTGGTTAGCCGACGAGTCCCCCCCAGAGACGGGATAAGTATCCTGTTCTATCTAAGCGTGTATACCGACAATCTCCCTCAGTAGTTAATGCTGGCGTCATCAGTACCTTTTAAATAAGACCAGCTGGTAACTACCATTCTCCCCAGATGCGGTACTCACCGTCTCTCGCAGAGTGGGTCAGCTCGCGTTGTCTCATTCCGTTGGGTCTGAACATAATTTCAGTTTTTGACATGATAAAAGTCGAGTAGGTATCCGCGTTAACGCTTTCCCTTCAAGCGAGTGGAGAGACCCATGGCTCCGTCATTCCAGGCCGAGTATGTACTCGCTCGTTTGCGTGTTGTGACGCACTTGAAAGCAACTAATATACGTGGCATTGGAATTCATGGAGTGTCTCTCTATAAAAAGGGGGTCTTTCTTATACCCCCAATTAGAAAGCCCAAATCGCACAATGTTCTCCAGTATTCCACACCAATATGTTGGTTGACCTTCTTCGAGGCTGCTAACTCTCACTCCCCTTCTAATATATATGGTCATGTATAGTTATTGAGGAGGAAAAGCAGAGAGGAGATCTTAAGTAGCTGCCAACGTTTATCCACCAATCGAGGTTTCTCCTGCTAGGTGTAGGAGGAGACCCTTGCGCCTCAAGATACTTGGAGATTCTTGGTGCTTATCTATCCCTCTGCTACACACACCCTGCTATTTTTGCCCTCCATATGCGAGTTAGTTTCCTATCGTGTGTGGATTTGAGGACGAGCAGACTTTGTGCGGATAGTTGCCGCGTTGTCGTCCCATTTCTGCGCTATGAACCTTTGGGGCGTGGTCGGTCTGAGCTTCTCCACGTTGCATACATGGAATTTACAAGTTGAAGAAGCCTCTAAAACTTTCTCATTGAGCTGCTCTGAGTACCGACCTTGAGACCTTGTTCCTTCTTCTGCCGTGGGCGGTTGGGTGGCGCCTAGATAGAGTTGGAGTGGTGTTTCTGTCGACTAGCTCCAACTACTTGTGGTCTAAAGCTCCTGGGGCGACAAAGCGTTCGGGAGGTTCATAACCACGACTTAAGGTGCGTTTGGAGCATTTGCGGTGGGAGACGGCACGAGCGAGCGGACTCGCGAATGGCAAAATATTGACAAAAACAGCGTATGTTGGTGGGACGTGGATGGCTGGTCTAGTGTTTTGAGTTAGATGAGTTAGCCTCCAGTCTCCAATTAGGTGTCTGGGAGTGCCCCGGTAGCAATTTGACGGGTTACCGGTGACCGCCCCCAAGGGTTGCCGAAGTGTACGGGTTCGGTGACCGCCCCCAAGGGTTGCCATTTGTACGGGTTCGGTGACCGCCCTCAAGGGTCCCTTAGTGGAATCACGGCATCTTGCATTGTGCGAGGGCGTGAGGAGATTACGGTGGCCCTAGTGGCTTCTTGGGGAGCATTGTGCCTCCACACCGCTCCAAACGGAGATTAGCATCCGCAAGGGTGTGAACTTCGGGATACATCGTCGTCTCCGCGTGCCTCGGTTATCTCTTACCCGAGCCCTTTACTTATGCACTTTACTTTGTGATAGCCATATTGTTTCTTGTCATATATCTTGCTATCACATAGTTGTTTATCTTGCTTAGTATAAGTTGTTGGTGCACATAGGTGAGCCTAGTTGTTGTAGGTTTTGTGTTTGACAAATTAACCGCTAGGTTTATTCCGCATTTGTTCAAGCCTAAACCGTAATTATTTTAAAGCGCCTATTCACCCCTCTAGGCGACATCCACGATCTTTCAATTGGTATCAGAGCCTCGTCTCTCTTTAGGCTTAACCGCCTAGAGAGTAAGATGTCGACTAGGGGATTAGGATTCTCTGACACTCTTAGTTTCGATGGCACAAATTTTGATGTTTGGGTAATTCGCATGCTTAATCTCTTTAGGGTCATGGACCCAAATTTAGAGCGAATTGTAGATATGGGTTTTTCTCCTCCAAAGGATCCCCAAAGATTATCTTTAGAGGATGAGAAAAACTCTTATCTCAATGCTCAAGCTTCTAATGTGCTTTTCGATGCTTTGAGCAATGTAGTTATATTTCAACTCATGCCGTTCCGGGATGCTCATGAGTTGTGGACAAAGCTTCAAGATAAATATGGCGTGTCCAAGTTTTGTGGGGATGATTGTTCTCCCTCCACATCCGGCCGTATAGTCTTCTCAACTTCTTCTACTTCACCTACATGTGGTTTGCCACAAGGTAATGATATGGTGAGTAGTGTTGGTCATTGCAATGATGATAGTATGTTTATTGTGGATGATCCTTCATCACTATCTTATTGCAATGCTCCTTCTTTGGGCTTTAACACTTCGAGCACTCCAAATGTTTCACATGCTTGTGTTGATAGTCCTTGCATATCATGTAGAAATTGCTTGACTAAATCTCCATGATGATATGTTTACTATGTCTTGTTGCCATGATAAAAATGCATATATGTCCTCGAATTGTTGTGCTAACAATGTAGCGGAAACCCAACATCCCATGGAACAAGATGTGGTCTTGAATGGTGCTTCAATGGATCCTACATCATCATCTATTGCATTTTTCCTTATGGCCAAGGCTTCAAAGGTATCTCCCACTTTGAATCCCAATATATCTTGTGATGATGGCAAGAGTGATGATGATGTTGATTATGATGAAGAGAATGATAATGTTGCCTCCTTAAAAACTAAGGGGGAAATGATTTTTAAAGCTCTTCACAAAAATAAACTTGCTCGTTCCAACTTCATGGAAATCATGTCTATTGCCATTTAAGGCAAGAAATACATTGAGGAGTTGGAATCTCATCTAGAGGAGCATGAGGTCACCATTGAGAAAATGGAAGCTCATGAGCGTGATTACACAAATGAGATCGCGGAGCTATCTCAAGCTCTTTAACATGAACAAACCACATCCGAATCTCTTGAGGAGACCTTTGCTCTAGAATTATCTAGAATAAAGGGATCTCATGATAGAGCACTCGAGGTGGCCAATGATTTCAAAACTAAAAATGCTAAGCTTGAAGTTGCTCATGCTAGACTCCTTGAGGATTTTGAGCACCTCGAAAATGGCTCAAGGGTCATGAAGGGTGAGCTCATCAAACTCATCGAGTTTCATGCTCAACTTGAAGCTTCTTACTTAAAAGAGCTTGCCAAGGTGTCCTCTCCTATTGTTGTTAATGATGATGCTTGTGCTACTATTACTTGTGAAGTATCCATTTTGAAGGAGAATGTTGAGCTACGGGCTCAACTTGAGTTGCTATCTAGCAATTATGGGAAATTGGAAGAAAGTCATGAAAAGATCTCAAGCTCTCATGATGATCTTCTAGTATCCCATAATGTGCTAAAGATAGCTCATGAGGCCATGATTGCTAAGGTAACATCTAGTGAGCCTCATGTGGATACTAGCACTACTTCTAGTCAAAATGCTATGTTGCCATGTGCTAGTCCTTGTAATTCATCTACTCACAATGTTGGTACATCTAGTGATGAATTACTTTCCTTGCCTTGTTTCTCTAACAATGAAGCTTATACTTCCTCTAGTACTTGTGTTGATACTAACCATGTAGAGGAAATCAAAGAGCTCAAGGCCCAAGTCACTTCTTTGAAGGAAGACTTGGAAAAGTGTCATGAAGAGAAATCCACACTCAACAATATCTTGAGTGTGCAAAAATCCCCCAATGACAAAGGTGGACTTGGATTCAACTCCAATAAGAAGAAGAAGTCCAAGAGCAACAAGAATAAGGGCCAAGAACAACTCAAGAATTCGGCCAAGATTATTTGCTTCAAGTGCAAAATTGAAGGGCATCATGTTATATCTTGCCCATTGAAGAAGAAGTCCGTTAATGACAAGCAGCAAGGGAAGAGGCCACAAGTTCAATCTCATGCTCAACCACAAGTTGAAGAAAGGCCACTTCCCATGAAGACTCAAGTTCATGCTTCTCTTGTTGAGAAATCAAGTGAGAAGAAAATGAAGAGTAGACGTTGCTACTTATGTCGTGAGAAAGGTCACGTCGCTTCTTCATGCAATAGTGGTAACTTATCCTACCCAATTATTATTGATGTTATCTATTCTCTTGGGAAGGATAAGGTGGGCAATGTGTTTGCCAAGTTTGTTGGTACTCAAAGTGGTGTCAAGCAAAGAACCATTTGGGTAGCCAAGACTATTGTGACTAACCTCTTAGGACCCAACTTGGTTGGGGACCAACAAGCTCAAACTTGATAAATAGGTGTTGTTGGAGGTCATTGGAGACTTGGCTACATTATGGAGATTTAAGGGGTCGTCATCATTCATATTGTCTCAAGCCAAGTCATTTGGATTATCTTTCTATCGTATATCCAATGTTCCTCCTTGCGGTAACTCGTGCTTAAATTGCTTACATTGAAAGTTACTTGCCCCTTATCATGTTGTGGTTTTGTACCTTGCATGTGCTTGTATATGTTGTGCTTCCAATTTTCTTATGTTGGTTTGCACATCATGTACGTGTGTGTTGTGTGTTGAGCCTTTTTGCGTCTTGTTTATTTCTTAGTTGGCTCTTGTGAGAGATTAATGGAATATCCCATTATGGGGGAGTGGTGTGCTTTTAACACCTCACAATGCTATAAATGTGTTTATATGAGTAATACCATCTAGTATTGATATTTCAAGATTATCTAGTCGCTATGTGGTATGTCTTCTCATGAGAAATTCAAATTCTAAATAGTCCATTAATTATCTCTTGTTGGATCCTTTTATTTACCTCTTGTTTATCCTTAATTGGTATCACATTATGGGGAAGTAATATGCTATGTGTATATTACTAGCCTAGAAAATGTGTACATTTGAGATATTGCCACATAGAGTTGGTATTGTAAATTATCTTGTTCCTAGGTGGCATGTTAGCTCTACAAGTTGCAATTTGCCTTTTGTTTGGTGTGTAGATGATGTCGGATATCCTTGCTATCTACCACCAGGAATTGTTTCCAAATACTTCTTGTCTTTTGAAAATTGGTACTCACTTATGTGTGGTAGAAATTATTGATCATCTCCATGTTGGTGTTTTCTTTTATTTGCCTTATCTCTTGCCTAGGATTGTGTCAACTCCCTTTGTCTTCCATACCACTTGTGGATCTTGTTAATTTCTTGATCTTGTCTAGTGTTTTCTAGATATAGTGAAAGTGGTGATCCCACCTTGTGCATTTTGTATTCAAATGCAAATTCTCTATAATGCACTAGTCTTGGGGGAGCTATCCTATTTTCTATAAAACACTCATCTTGCGATCCTTATCAAGTGTGTGTTGGTGGAATGCAACCCATTTCTTTTTGGTACTTGTGCCATCATGAAACTTTGTAGAGGGCTTGGTTTGTTTGGAACCATTCTCTCTTTTGGGAGCTTGACATCTTTCTTTTTGCTTGTATTCTTGGATATCTCATTCCTTGTTGTATCTTTCAATTGATATCCTCTAAGTGATGATTTATTCATTTGATATCTTTTCTTCACTTTTTTTCTTCTTGTCAATTAGTATCGGTTCTTGAAAGTATTGAGCATGCATATTAACTTCATGTAGTCTCCTTGGCATGCTTTCTTTCTTTCTTTCTTTGACCCAATATATAGGGGAAACTCCACCAAGTCTCAAATTGGATGAGATGTGCATGAAATTCATTTTCATATATGTATGCACATATTTAAGTGGAGTTTGTCCTATGTATTGTTGGTTCTCTAACTCTTTGGTCCCAATGAGTTTGGTACCATTTTGTTTGTGTTGTTGTTCTAGGAACAATTGGAGATGCATTGGATGCTCGGCTCACTCACAAGGAAGGTGGTGTCACCATGTGCTTATTGGACTCAAGCTAGGATGATCAATGAACTATCTACTACCTTCAATTGGTTTCTTCTACATCCTTCCAGAGATATCTCGGTAACAATTATCTATTCATGCATTCCTTTCTTGCATTCAACCTTGTGTAGGTTGCATCTTGGCATGATATTCATTCCATCTTGTGATACCTCGTTTCCTTTCTCAAAGCATCTCAACGATGATCTCATGTTGCTACTTGTGATGTATTTAATGTTCGTGTGATCAGAATTCATTTGTATACAATAAGACCATATCTAGCCATGTGCTATGCTTTCAAGCAAATATCTTATTGGTATATTTATAACTTCCTTGTGGGTATCTTATTCTTTCCTTTTTGTAACTATTTCGTGTGTACATCCTTCTTTGTGGATCGATATCATCATGATTTCATCTACCTAGAATCTTATACACTTGAGAGAAATTACATATCTAGAAGATATCCTTTCTTTCACGTCCACCTTTTCTTTCTTGTATTATTTCTTTGGTGGCCCGCGAAAGCTTTGCCTTGAGTACGGATCTCACCTTGTTGCATCTTGATGCACTCTTGTGTGGTGAAGATATTTTGTCTCTTGCTTGTCTTGATGAGGCTTTTGCCATCTCGATTGGTATCCCTCCTCTTGACATAGCTTTCACTTTCTTTCTTCACCATGGGCGTTGGTTATTATTTTTGCATGTTGAGTGTGCTTGTGAACCCCTTTGCTTGGTGTGTGTGGGAAGGACATGTCATGCACCTTGTATCTCCACTATTCAAGACTATGTTGATGCTTAATGCTCATCCGTAAATTAGTCTTCTCAAGTGCATCGCCTTGACTCACACACATCATTTTGGTTGAGCCCATTCTTAAGTTGCCTCTTTTACTTGTTGCTCAACCATGTGTTTGTTGCAAGTACTAGGCTTAGTTTCCTATATGCTCACTTGCACTTGTTGTAAGTTTCTATTGATTTTGGGGGAGCTATGATCCTATTTTGTGCACTTTGTATCCTAAGACAAAAGTTCTTGATGTGCACAAATCATGGGGAGCTTCTCTAGTTTCTTTAGAACACTCCTCTGCTCATATCATAATATCTTTATTCATGTGGCACGTAGGTTCATTGATCTAGTTGGTTCAATTGGTATCTTTTGATAGCTTGCTTCAATAGATATCTTTTGATTGCTTGATTGCTTGTTTCTCTCTTTGATTATTTATGTCTTTGTGGCATATCTTTTTGCAATCTTGGGTGCCTCAATATAGTTGGTCTTCCTCCAAGTATTACTTTGGATATGTGTATGATTCCACTCTCTTGTTGAGAAATACACAATTTATGGAGGAACACCTTTTATATTGGCCTTCTAGCTTTTCGCCCATTTTGGCAATCGATGCCAATGGGGGAGAAGTTTCAGAGAGTTTTGTGGAGAAGTCTTCAGAGTTTTCTCCTTCTTGGTTTTGTTCCTAAGCATTTGCATCTCTTCGCATGCATTATTGGTTGTTGCATTGCATGGTGATGCATAATTCCTTGTATAAACTCTCTTGAAAGTGATTGTCATCAATTACCAAAATGGGGGAGATTGAAAGAACATGGTGCCCCCATGTTTTTACGGTAATTGATGACAATCTCTATGGACTAATGGTTGCCTTGAGTTATATTTGAAGTCCATTTGTTGGTTTCAAGGAAGATTTTGTGATGACCAAGGTGCTATTAAGGAATTATCCAAAGATTGGTCTTGTGAGTGTTGAGCTTGCAAGCATGTATTGAAGAAGAAGTGTGTGTGATCATTCATGTTTACCTTCAAGACATCATCCAAACGAAGAGAGTTGGAAAGATTCAACGTTGATCAAGACTAAGTCAAGAGTGAATCAAGTTGATCAACACACAAAGCGTAGAAGATGTACCGAGAGGGACCACGTGATCGCATGGTAAGGTAAGCATTGTCCTTTATGCTTTGTGTACTAACCCATGGTCTTCAGTGAGAGTTCTATGTGGGGTTAGGTATGTTTCCATGGGCTAGCGTCAAGAGGAAGATATTATACAACCCATGGAGGATGACATCAAATGGTGGTCATCACCAAGTCTGCGATGTGCAAGTTCAAGCGGAGCATCAACAAAGAGATCAAGTGCTTGAAGCTTGCGCGTCCATTGTGGTGACAATGGACTTGTGAAGATATGCGGAAGAGTTGCTCACCCATAGTGGAGTATGGGGGAGCAATCTACTAGTCTTCACCAAGCCAACGCAATCAAGAAAGGTGGTCTAGCTTGAGGGAGTCAAGATCGTCATCATCCAGCTCAAGTGGGCTATGTGCAAGGCAAAGGTTTGCCCTTGATAGGTTTTCTATTTTACTGTCTCATGGTAGTTGTGGGAGACCGGTTATAGGATCGATTGTCGTTCTTTCAAGGGGGGCTCTCGATGAGTAGCTTGATTGTATTGTTCGTAGAGAGCTCAAACCATTGCATCCTTGCATCATCTTTATTGGTTCTTGTTTGGTTTTTCTCCTTGTGAGATTTGGAGCTTTTGGTCATCTTCATGACAAGCTCGAGTTCATAGAACAGAGTTAACATGCATATTCTATGATTGTTTTCGATGTTGGAGGTTATGCCGGTTCTTCTCGGTTGGAGGTTTCTCTCCTCTATATATATTAGGCATACCTCCCCTGCCTCTTCTCATTATAACCTTTTGCTGTTGGATGCTACTCGTTGTCTTCTATCCAACAAGCTTGAGTTTGCTCAATTCGGAGTTCATTTGCAGAAGTTGTGGCAGTTTCGGCTTTATTGCATCCTCTGTTTTCTCTGTTGTGTTCTTAAAGCCTCAAGCGGTAGTACTGGTCTCTCGAGCGGTAGTACCGCTTGTAAGCGGTAGTACTGCGGCCTTGTGCCGCGCGTAGTACTGCTCTTTTGGGATGCATTTTTGTGTCGGGTTTCGCGATAAGCGGTACTACCTCTCCCCTCCCCCCCGAGCGGTAGTACCTCTTATAAGCGGTACTACCTCTCCCCTCGAGCGGTAGTACCTCTTATAAGCGGTACTTCCTCTCCCCGGAGCAGTACTACCTCTCTCGCCAGATTTCAGCTTGTGTTTTTTCCTCTCTCGTCGGGGTGTTTTGACCATGCCAAGCAGTAAGTACCGCTCCTCCAGCGGTAGTACCGCTCGTGTGCGGGCTGAGCACATAACGGTTGGATTCGGGAGGCCCTATAAAAGGGGGTCTTCTTCCCCAATGAACCTTATCTCTTTGAGCTCGTGTTCTTCCCCCATTGTTGACCTTCTTCGAGCTTGCTAACTCTCAATCCCTCCATGGATTCTTGCTAGTTTTGAGGGAAAGAGAGAGGAGATCTAGATCCACATTTCCACCAATCACTTTCTCCTCTATGTGAGGGGAACCCCTTGGATCTAGATCTTGGAGTTCTTGGTGTTCTCCTTCTTGTTCTTCCTCTCATTTTCCTCCCTAGCATTAGTTGCTTGGTGGGATTTGGAGAGAAGGACTTGGGCACTCCGTGTGCCCTTGCCATTGCATTTGGTGCATCGGTTTGAGTTCTCCATGGTGATACGTGGAAGTTACAAGTTGAGAAGCTTATTACTCTTGGGTGCTTGGTACCCTTGAGCTTGTTCCTCTTGGGTGCTTGGGCGCCCTAGACGGTTGGTGGTGTTCGGAGCTCAATCATTGTGGTGCAAAGCTCCGGGCAAGCGTCGGGGTCTCCAATTAGGTTGTGGAGATCGCCCCGAGCAATTTGACGGGTACCGGTGACCGCCCCCAAGGGTTGCCAAAGTGTACGGGTTCGGTGACCGCCCCCAAGGGTTGCCATTTGTACGGGTTCGGTGACCGCCCTCAAGGGTCCCTTAGTGGAATCACGGCATCTTGCATTGTGCGAGGGCGTGAGGAGATTACGGTGGCCCTAGTGGCTTCTTGGGGAGCATTGTGCCTCCACACCGCTCCAAACGGAGATTAGCATCCGCAAGGGTGTGAACTTCGGGATACATCATCGTCTCCGCGTGCCTCGGTTATCTCTTACCCGAGCCCTTTACTTATGCACTTTACTTTGTGATAGCCATATTGTTTCTTGTCATATATCTTGCTATCACTTAGTTGTTTATCTTGCTTAGCATAAGTTGTTGGTGCACATAGGTGAGCCTAGTTGTTGTAGGTTTTGTGCTTGTCAAATTAACCGCTAGGTTTATTCCGCATTTGTTCAAGCCTAAACCGTAATTATTTTAAAAGCGCCTATTCACCCCCCCTCTAGGCGACATCCACGATCTTTCAATTGGTATCAGAGCCTCGTCTCTCTTTGTTAGGCTTAACCGCCTAGAGAGTAAAGATGTCGACTAGGGGATTAGGATTCTCTGACACTCTTAGTTTCGATGGCACAAATTTTGATGTTTGGGTAATTCGCATGCTTAATCTCTTTAGGGTCATGGACCCAAATTTAGAGCGAATTGTAGATATGGGTTTTTCTCCTCCAAAGGATCCCCAAAGATTATCTTTAGAGGATGAGAAAAACTCTTATCTCAATGCTCAAGCTTCTAATGTGCTTTTCGATGCTTTGAGCAATGTAGTTATATTTCAACTCATGCCGTTCCGGGATGCTCATGAGTTTTTATCTTGCTTAGCATAAGTTGTTGGTGCACATAGGTGAGCCTAGTTGTTGTAGGTTTTGTGCTTGTCAAATTAACCGCTAGGTTTATTCCGCATTTGTTCAAGCCTAAACCATAATTATTTTAAAGCGCCTATTCACGCGCCCCCCCCTCTAGGCGACATCCACGATCTTTCACTACTCCTGGAGGGAGTAGGACTCCCCTAGGGCGTGCCATAGAGTGGGACGGCACTCCCCCTACTCACTCCTTTATATACGGGGAGGGGGCACCCCATAGACACACAAGTTGATCATTGATCTTTTAGCCGTGTGCGGTGCCCCCCTCCACCATAATCCACCTCGGTTATATCGTAGCGGTGCTTAGGCGAAGCCCTGTTCCGGTAGCAACATCATCACCGTCATCACGCCATCGTGCTGACGAAACTCTCCCACGAAGCTCTACTGGATCGTGAGTTCGCGACGTCACCGAGCTGAACGTGTGCAGATCGCGGAGGTGTCGTACGTTCGGTACTAGGATCGGTCGATCGTGAAGACGTACGACTACATCAACCGCGTTGTCATAACGCTTCCGCTTACGGTCTAAGGGTATGTAGACGATACTCTCCCCTCTCGTTGCTATGCATCACCATGATCTTGCGTGTGCGTAGGAATTTTTTTGAAATTACTGCGTTCCCCAACAGTGGCATCCGAGCCAGGTTTATGCGTAGATGTTATATGCACGAGTAGAACACAAAGGAGTTGTGGGCGTGGGTATATACATATTGCTTGCCGTCACTAGTTGATTCTTGATTCAGCGGCATTGTTGGATGAAGCGGCCCAGACCGACATTACGCGTACGCTTACGCGAGACTGGTTCTACCGACGACACAGGTGGCTAGTGGGTGTCTGTTTCTCCAACTTTAGTTGAATCAGATTCAATGAACAGGGTTCTTTCTGAAGATCAAAAAGCAATCACTATACCGCGTTGTGGTTTTTGATGCGTAGGTAAGAACGGTTCTTGCTCAGCCCGTAGTAGCCACGTAAAACTTGCAACAACAAAGTAGAGGACGTCTAACTTGTTTTTGCAGGGCATGTTGTGATGTGATATGGTCAAGACATGATGCTAAATTTTATTGTATGAGATGATCATGTTTTGTAACACAGTTATCGGCAACTGGCAGGAGCCATATGGTTGTCGCTTTATTGTATGAAATGCAATCGCCATGTAATTGCTTTACTTTATCACTAAGCGGTAGCGATAGTCGTGGAGGCAATAGTTGGCGTGACGACAACGATGCTTCGATGGAGATCAAGGTGTCAAGCCAGGTTGACGATGGTGATCATGACGGTGCTTTGGAGATGGAGATCAAGGCACAAGATGATGATGGCCATATCATATCACTTATATTGATTGCATGTGATGTTTATCCTTTATGCATCTTATTTTGCTTAGTTCGGCGGTAGCATTATAAGATGATCTCTCACTAAATTTCAAGGTATAAGTGTTCTCCCTGAGTATGCACCGTTGCTACAGTTCGTCGTGCCGAGACACCACGTGATGATCGGGTGTGATAAGCTCTACGTTCACATACAACGGGTGCAAGCCAGTTTTGCACATGCAGAATACTCGAGTTAAACTTGACGAGCCTAGCATATGCAGATATGGCCTCGGAACACTGAGACCGAAAGGTCGAGCGTGAATCATATAGTAGATATGATCAACATAGTGATGTTCACCATTGAAAACTACTCCATCTCACGTGATGATCGGACATGGTTTAGTTGATATGGATCACGTGATCACTTAGATGATTAGAGAGATGTCTATCTAAGTGGGAGTTCTTAAGTAATTTGATTAATTGAACTTTAATTTATCATGAACTTAGTACCTGATAGTATTTTGCATGTCTATGTTGTTGTAGATAGATGGCCCGTGCTATTGTTTGTTGAATTTTAATGCGTTCCTAGAGAAAGCTAAGTTGAAAGATGATGGTAGCAACTACACGGACTGGGTCCGTAACTTGAGGATTATCCTCATTGCTGCACAGAAGAATTACGTCCTGGAAGCACCGCTAGGTGACAAACCCGCTGCAGGAGCAACGCCAGATGTTATGAACACCTGGCAGAGCAAAGCTGATGACTACTCGATAGTTCAGTGTGCCATGCTTTACGGCTTAGAACCGGGACTTCAACGATGTTTTGAACGTCATGGAGCATATGAGATGTTCCAGGAGTTGAAGTTAATATTTCAAGCAAATGCCCGGATTGAGAGATATGAAGTCTCCAATAAGTTCTACAGCTGCAAGATGGAGGAGAATAGTTCTGTCAGTGAACATATACTCAGAATGTCTGGGTACCACAACCACTTGACTCAATGGGTTAATCTTCCTGATGATAGTGTCATTGACAGAGTTCTTCAATCACTGCCACCAAGCTACAAGAGCTTCGTGATGAACTATAATATGCAAGGGATGGATAAGACGATTCCTGAGCTCTTCGCAATGCTAAAGGCTGCGGAGGTAGAAATCAAGAAGGAGCATCAAGTGTTGATGGTCAACAAGACCACCAGTTTCAAGAAAAAGGGTAAAGGGAAGAAGGGGAACTTCAAGAAGAAGAGCAAGCCAGTTGCTGCTCAAGTGAAGAAACCCAAGTCTGGACCTAAGCCTGAGACTGAGTGCTTCTACTGCAAAGGGACTGGTCACTGGAAGCGGAACTGCCCCAAGTATTTGGCGGAGAAGAAGGATGGCAAAGTGAAAGGTATATTTGATATACATGTTATTGATGTGTACCTTACTAATGCTCGCAGTAGTGCCTGGGTATTTGATACTGGTTCAGTTGCTAACATTTGCAACTCGAAACAGGGGCTACGGATTAAGCGAAGATTGGCTAAGGACGAGGTGACGATGCGCGTGGGAAATGGTTCCAAAGTCGATGTGATCGCCGTCGGCACGCTACCTCTACATCTACCTTCGGGATTAGTTTTAGACCTGAATAATTGTTATTTGGTGCCAGCGTTGAGCATGAACATTATATCTGGATCTTGTTTGATGCGAGACGGTTATTCATTTAAATCAGAGAATAATGGTTGTTCTATTTATATGAGTAATATCTTTTATGGTCATGCACCCTTGATGAGTGGTCTATTTTTACTAAATCTTGATAGTAGTGATACACATGTTCATAGTATTGAAGCCAAAAGATGCAGAGTTGATAATGATAGTGCAACTTATTTGTGGCACTGCCGTTTAGGTCATATTGGTGTAAAGCGCATGAAGAAACTCCATTCTGATGGACTTCTGGAATCACTTGATTATGAATCACTTGGTACTTGCGAACCATGCCTCATGGGCAAGATGACTAAAACTCCGTTCTCCAACAATGGAGCGAGCAACAGAGTTATTGGAAATCATACATACTGATGTATGTGGTCCAATGAACATTGAAGCTCGCGGCGGATATCGTTATTTTCTCACCTTCACAGATGATTTGAGCAGATATGGGTATATCTACTTAATGAAACATAAGTCTGAAACATTTGAAAAGTTCAAAGAATTTCAGAGTGAAGTGGAAAATCATCGTAACAAGAAAATCAAGTTTCTACGATCTGATCGTGGAGGTGAATATTTGAGTTATGAGTTTGGACTTCATTTGAAACAATGCAGAAATAGTTTCAACTCACGCCACCTGGAACACCACAGCGTAATGGTGTGTCCGAACGTCGTAATCGTACTTTACTAGATATGGTGCGATCTATGATGTCTCTCACTGATTTACCGCTATCATTTTGGGGTTATGCTTTAGAGACAGCTGCATTCACGTTAAATAGGGCACCATCTAAATCCGTTGAGACGACACCTTATGAACTGTGGTTTGGCAAGAAACCCAAGTTGTCGTTTCTTAAAGTTTGGGGCTGCGATGCTTATGTGAAAAAGCTTCAACCTGATAAGCTCGAACCCAAATCGGAGAAATGTGTCTTCATAGGATACCCAAAGGAGACTGTTGGGTACACCTTCTATCACAGATCCGAAGGCAAGATATTCGTTGCTAAGAATGGATCCTTTCTAGAGAACGGAGTTTCTCTCGAAAGAAGTGAGTGGGAGGAAAGTAGAACTTGATGAGGTAACTGTACCTTCACCCTTATTGGAAAGTAGTTCATCACAGAAATCAGTTCCAATGATTCCTACACCAATTAGTGAGGAAGCTAACAATGATGATCACGAAACTTCTGATCAAGTTACTACCGAACCTCGTAGGTCAACCATAGCAAGATCCGCACCAGAGTGGTACGGTAATCCTATTCTGGAGGTCATGTTACTTGACCATGACGAACCTACGGACTATGAGGAAGCGATGATGAGCCCAGATTCCGCAAAATGGCTTGAGGCCATGAAATATGAGATGGGGTCCATGTATGAGAACAAAGTATGGACTTTGGTTGACTTGCCCGATGATCGGCAAGCCATAGAGAATAAATGGATCTTCAAGAAGAAGACTGGCGCTAACGGTAATATTACTGTCTACAAAGCTCAACTTGTTGTGAAAGGTTTTCGACACGTTCAAGGAGTTGACTACGATGAGACCTTCTCACCCGTAGCGATGCTTAAGTCTGTCCGAATCATGTTAGCAATTGCCGCATTTTATGATTATGAAATTTGGCAAATGGATGTCAAAATTGCATTCCTTAATGGATATCTCAAAGAAGAGTTGTATATGATGCAACCAGAAGATTTTGTCGATCCTAAAGGTGCTAACAAAGTGTGCAAGCTCCAGTGATCCATTTATGGACTTGCCAAGCCTCTCGGAGTTGAATATACGCTTTGATAGTGTGATCCAAAGCATATGGTTTTATACAGACTTTTGAAGAAGCCTGTATTTACAAGAAAGTGAGTGGGAGCGCTGTAGCATTTCTAATATTATATGTGGATGACATATTGTTGATTGTAAATGATACTGAATTTCTGAATAGCATAAAAGGATACTTGAATAAGATTTTTTCAATGAAAGACCTCGGTGAAGCTGCTTATATATTGGGCATCAAGATCTATAGAGATAGATCAAGACGCTTGATTGGACTTTCACAAAGCACATACCATGATAAAGTTTTGAAGAAGTTCAAAATGGATCAGGCAAATAAAGGGTTCTTGCCTGTATTACAAGGTGTGAAGTTGAGTCAGACTCAATTCCCGACCACTGCAAAAGATAGAGAGAAAATGAAAGGTCTTCCCTATGCTTCAGCCATAGGCTCTATCATGTATGCAATGGTGTGTACCAGACCTGATGTGTGCCTTACTATTAGTTTAGCATGGAGGTACCAAAGTAATCCAGGAGTGGATCACTTGACAGCGGTCAAGAACATCCTGAAATACCCGAAAAGGACTAAGGATATGTTTCTCATATATGGAGGTGACAAAGAGCTCGTCATAAATGGTTACGTCGATGCAAGCTTTGACACTGATCCGGATGACTGTAAGTCACAAACCGGATACATGTTTTTATTAAATGGTGGAGCTGTCAGTTGGTGCAGTTCCAAGCAAAGCGTCATTGCGGGATCTACGTGTGAAGCGGAATACATAGCTGCTTCGGAAGCAGCAAATGAAGGAGTTTGGATGAAGGAGTTCATATCCGATCTAGGTGTCACCTAGTGCATAGGGTCCAATGAAAATCTTTTGTGACACACTAGTGCAATTGCCTTGGCAAAGGAATCCAGATTTCACAAGAGAACCCAAGCACATCAAGGGACGCTTCAATTCCATCCGTGATCAAGTCAAGGAGGGAGACATAGAAATTTGCAAGATACATACGGATCTGAATGTTGCAGACCCGTTTACTAAGCCTCTCTCACGAGTCAAACATGATCAACACCGAGACTCCATGGGTGTTAGAATCATTACAATGTAATCTTGATTATTGACTCTAGTTTAAGTGGGAGACTGAAGGAAATATGCCCTAGAGGCAATAATACTGTTGTTATTTATATTTCCTTATATCATGATAAATGTTTATTATTCATGCTAGAATTGTATTAACCGGAAACCTAGTACATGTGTGGGGGATATTATTATCAGACATGACCCACCCAGGAGGGGCCGGGTCAGCCCCAATGGCGGGTTACGCTAGAAGCCCAGTAAACATTCAAGACGATAGTTTATTAAACCTTATAGAAGGCCTAAAGGCCTGGAGGCGGCTTAAGGCCCGATATTGTAAACCGCCGTATGTAAGGAAAGACTTGTAAAGGAAGTCACCGAGCCGGACACCAGGCGTCAACCCATGTATATAAGGGGATGACCCGGTGGCGGCTTAGGGCAAGAAACAACAAATCGATAACCAAGCCGGCGAGTTGAGCCTCTTGGTGATCGAAACCCCAGCAATACCAATCCCAACTAGACGTAGGCTTTTACCTTCATCCTAAGGGGCCGAACTAGTATAAAACCCTCTCGTGTCCTTTGTCCCGATTAACCCCTTTAAGCTTCCTAGTGCGATGGCCCTACGACTAAGTCCTTGCTCTAGGACATCTGCCGTGACAATTCCACGACAGTTGGCGCCCACCATGGGGCCAGCGCATGGTGGATTTGAGTTTTTGAAGGGCAACTTCGAAGGGCTCAAGGGATACGCTATGGGCCGGATGACCAAGAGTCGTCGCAGCAAGCTCTACATCGACGATGAAGGCTGGGGCCCTAAGGCCGGCTCAATTGAGTACGGATATCGGGTCCCCTTCGGTAGAATTCACATCTTCATAGGCCGGACCGGCGAGTTAGGTCCTGAGCCGGACGTCCACACCGACCTCATCGAAACGGCTCGGCGCGCGAGGACCGCGTGTGTTCAATCTGCCATGAAGCATGCCTTCATAGGCTGCATCCACGGCGGTGAATACTCTGAAGGATTGGTGGAGGGCGGTGAGACGGCCGTCTGTTCTGACACCGCATCATCAACGGGCGAGACGGACTCTTTGTACCAGCTGTAGGACGGCATGCTCGGGGGTTGTTCCGAGGGCAGCAGTATTTCGGCCCCTCTTGAGCCGCCGAATTGGGCCGGAGTCTTCATGGCAGGGACACAGCCTAGGCAGAATTCTACAGCAGTGGCGGCAACAGCTACCGGGTCGGCTGCAGTCGGGTCAGGAGACCCCGCGCGCCCCCGGCTCAGATCTTGATGGACCTCATGGATAAACTAACGACTCTGTTGACTGCCGTGGTAGAGCCGGCAGATAAAGCCCAGCATGACGCAGAGGTGGCACGCGTACGTGAAGAGATGGTGCAAGCTAAGGAAAATCTAGCCGCAGAGGAAGTCAGGATGGCAGCAGAGCGGGCGACTTTGGACGTTCGTGCTCAACAGCTTCAAGCAAAGACCTTTGGGCTCTCGGTGGATCTGAACGCGTCGAACTAGGTCATGAGGAGGAGTTATCAGAAAACCCAATCACGTCTGCCTCTGATGCTCGATCCTTGGAATCTTTTTCACACACCCGGAGCCAGGGGAAGTAACCCGCCGGAGGCACCCCAGATTACAACACCCGGTGCACCGGTCCAGCCGCGTGCCATGGATCCACCTCGTATAATTACCGCTCAACCTCATTAACGTCCCAACGCCGCCGGTCACTTCTCCAACCCTTTGGAAAACCTCATCGCAGCATCGGCTCGTCTGGCGGCTCTTCCGATGGAAGGTGACTCATGCGGCAATTGAAACACGGAGGGTAAGAGAACTTCTTCAAACAGCTCTGGCGCAGCAGGATGCATACTCCTACAGTCGAGACAGGATCCATTCAACTCCTCGCCCAAGCCGGAGCCCGAGTTACAGTAGGCATATGGAATCCGCAGATATGTCAAGCAATGCTCAACGCCACAACCGGCCATACAGGCATGAGCCGGTGCGGATCAGGAGAGGATTCATCAAGAGGGAAACGAGCAGTTCAAATGGCAGCAGATCAGGCGGCTCATCAAACTTTTCCGGCTTATCCAGCAACTCGGTCGAGGCGGGAGTGGCCACAAGAACCGAGGTGTTCCTTGCTTGGTGCCGGCCATACGTAATGAGCGTTTGCCAAAGGATTTTAAGGGGCCTCGTAAGGTGCCTAACTACACAGCTGCCTTACAGCCCGGGGCTTGGATTGAGAGTTATGAGATGGCTATGGAGTTATTGGAGGTCAGCGATGCAGTAATAACCAAGTATTTCACTATGATGTTAGATGGAACAACTCGTACTTGGTTGAAGGGATTACCACCCAATTCTATCGGCTCATGGGCGGAGTTGAAGGCCCGGTTCATCCAGAACTTTAAAGACACGTGTAAGCAGCCTATGTCGATTGTGGACCTGACCAATTGCAGGCAAGAGGATGGTGAATCCGCAACCCATTGGGTGCGCCGGGTCAAGGAGATAATACATTCATCTGATAAGATGGATGCCGGCTCAGCAGTCTTAATGTTGGAGAAAAATTGCCGTTTCGAACCTCTGAAGCAAAAGCTAGGGCGGCTCAAGCGTGACTGTAATGACATGGGAACGTTGATGGCGGCTCTCGTCAAGTATGCTGATTCTGATACTACCAAGGACCCGGTGTCTGACGAAGAAAAGGCAACAAAGGGAAAGAAGAACGGCAACGGCAAGGGTCACCAGCATAACCGGGCGAATCAAGGAGGTAATAAATGTAAGGCTGATGAGTTTGTTGCTAACACCAATGCACAGGGCAGAAATCAACGGCGCAAGGGCAGACAGCCCCCTCGGTCGGGCGGGTCAGGTCCCCCCCTTGAGCAATTATTGAATGAGCCTTGTCCAAAGCACGACACCCGGGAGAAGCCAGCCACCCACCTGTGGAGAGATTGTACGATCATGAAGGCATTTAAAAATTCAAATGCATTTGATGGAGGTCACGGCCCAGGTGGCGGCTCAGGTGGAGGCGGTTTCCAAGGCCCGGGCGGCGTCTTAGGTGGAGGAGGTTTCCACGGTCAGGGCCATCCTGGTAACCAAGGAGGGTATAATCCGCAACCCGGCCAAGGTAATCAGCAGCAGCAGTCCGGATATCAGAGCAACCCGAAGCAGCTGAATAGTGGGCAATACCATGTATTCACCACTAGCTTATGTAAGAGAGACCAGAAGCTTCACAAGAGGGCCGTCAATGCCGTTGAGCCGGCGGTTCCACGTTACTTACGTTGGTCAGAGTAGCCTATTGTGTGGAGCAGAGAGGATCACCCACCCCGGGTCGATAATCCGGGTCACTTGGCTTTGGTGGTGGCACCTCAGGTTGGTGGATACCAATTCACTAAGGTACTCATGGATGGAGGCAGCAGAATCAAAATCCTCTACTATGAGACGTTCCGCCGGATGGGATTGACTGATAAGAGTCTTAAACAATCCAACACTGTTTTTCACGGTGTGGTTCCTGGCAAGTCGACATAGCCAGCGGGTAAGATTGAACTAGAAGTAGCCTTTGGGGATGAGTATGACTCCAGAGCAGAAAAATTAACCTTTGAGGTGGTTAAGATCAAAAGCCCGTATCATGCTCTGTTTGGACGACCGGCTTATGCCAAATTCATGGCTTGGCCGTGTTATGTATATTTGCAGCTTAAGATGCCGGGTTATAAGGGCACCATTACAGTACACGGGAGCCGGAAAATAGCTTTGGAGTGTGAAGAAGGTGATGCTGCCTATGTTGAATCTGTCTGTGCAACAGAGGAGTTAAAATTTTACAAAGATTATGTTGACCCGGCAGACATGACATCATTAAAGAAACCAATAATAGAGCAAGAGCCAGTGTTGAAGTTCAAATCAGCTGATGACACGAGGATGGTTGACTTTTTGCTTAGCGACTAATCCAAGCAGTTCATCATCAGTGCTAACTTGGATCCAAAATAGGAAAGCGTGCTCATTGAGTTCATCCGTGAGAACCAGGACATCTTCTCATGGAAACCTTCAAGCATGCCGGGTGTCCGGAGGCAACTCGCTGAGCACACTCTCAATATTGATCCAAAGTTTAAACCTATCAGACAATTTCTCCGACGGTTCAATGAAGAAAGGCGCAAGGCCATTGGAGAAGAGGTGGCCCGGCTATTGGCAGCTAGGTTCATTGTAGAAGTATTTCACCCGGAGTGGTTAGCCAACCTGGTGCTTGTACTAAAAAAGAATGGCACCTGGCATATGTGTGTGGATTACACCAATCTGAACAAGGCTTGTCCGACTGATCCTTTTGCCCTCCCCCGTATTGATCAGATCATTGATGCTACGGCGGGTTGCGCACATTTGAGTTTCTTGGATTCTTATTCTGGTTATCATCAGATCAAGATGGCAGTCAAGCATCAGGAGAAGACGACCTTTATCACTCCTTTTGGAGCTTTCTGCTATGTGTCTATGCCTTTTGGGCTTAAGAGTGCCCACGCGACTTACCAACGATGTGTGCAGAATTGTCTTCACGATCAAATTGGGCGTAATGTTCATGCTTATGTGGATGATATAGTGGTAAAATCCAGGAAGGATGAAACCTTGGTCATAGATCTGAAAGAGACTTTCGATAATCTCCGGGTCTACAAAATGATGCTTAACCCGGCCAAGTGTGTTTTTGGAGTCCCAACTGGCAAGCTCTTGGGTTTTTTGGTGTCTAACCGAGGTATTGAGGCTAACCCGGAGAAAATCAAGGCAATTACATCCCTGGCCAAGCCAACATGCATCAATGACGTTCAACGACTGGCGGGCCGTGTTGCTGCTTTGAGACGGTTCATAAGCCGGTTAGGGGAGAAGGCACTGCCTCTATATCATATGATGAAGAAAATAGATGATTTTGTTTGGAGCAATGCCGCGAACTCTACTTTTGAAGATCTGAAGGCACAACTTGCTGAGCCGCCGGTCCTGGTTGCTCCAGTTGAGAAAGAGCTGCTGCTGTTATACGTGGCCGCCAACTCATGAGCTGTTAGTGTGGCAGTGGAGTGCAAGGAGTCTGGAAAGGAGCATCCGGTTCAACGGACGGTTTACTACGTCAGTGAGGTGCTAATTGAATCCAAGCAACGATATCCACATTGGCAGAAGCTCGTATATGGGGTGTTCATGGCAAGCCGGAAGCTTAAGCATTATTTTCAGGGACATCCAATCACCGTGGTTAGCTCTGCTCCTTTGGGAGACATCATTCAAAATAGAGAAGCCACTGGGCGAGTCGCCAAGTGGGCGATTGAGCTTGGGTCTCATGGGTTGAAGTATGTGCCACGTACCGTGATCAAATCTCAAGCACTGGTTGACTTCATTAATGACTGGACAGAGATGCAGATGCCAGAAGAGCAACCAGACCACACGTATTGGACTATTCATTTTGATGGGCCCATACAGTTGGAAGGCTCGGGGGCTGGAGTTGTGTTAACCTCTCCGCGAGGGGACAAATTTTGTTATGTGTTACGGTTGATGTTTCCTTGCACTAACAATGCAGCGGAATATGAAGCGTTGCTCCATGGTCTTCGAGTGGAAAAAGAGATGAGTTTGAGCCGGGTCAGATGTCTTGGCGACTCAGATCTAGTGGTTCAACAGGTATCAGGCATGTGGGATTCCAAGGACCCTCTCGTGGCGGCTTATCGCCGGGAGGTTGATGCTATTGCAGGGTATTTTAAAGGTTATCATGTGGAGCACATTGACTGTCGAAAGAACGAAGCGGCTGATGCTTTAAGCTGGTTGGGGTCTCAGCGTAAGCCGGTACCACCTAACACCTTTTTGGATGTTTTGCATAACCCGTCTGTCAAGTTGCCCACAGAAGAAGATTTAGCTGTTCCTGACCCGGAGGCGCAGTTGGTGGCGGCTCTTCATGTCATCCCAGATTGGACAGTGCCGTTCTTGGCTTACATTACCCGGGGAGAGTTGCTAGCGGATGAGACCCTGGCTCGACAGATAACACGACGGTCTAAGTCAATGACGATTTCGGATGGAGAACTATACCATCGCAGTGTCTCCGGAGCGTTTCAGCGGTGTGTTTCCCCTGAAGAAGGTCAAGAAATACTTCATGAGATCCATGAAGGCGATGGTGGTCATCACGCCGGGTCAAAATCTCTGGCGGCCAAGGCTTTTCGTCATGGTTTTTACTGGTTGACGGCTCACGCTAATACAGAGGAATTGGTCAGCAGATGTGATGGATGTCAAAAGTTCGCACGACGAGCGCATGTACCGGCTCAAGAGCTCCGGATGATTCCAATCACTTGGCCGTTTGTGGTCTGGGGGCTTGACATGGTGGGACCTTTCAAAAGGTCTAAGGATAAAAAGACACATCTCTTAGTGGCAGTTGATAAATTCACTAAGTGGGTTGAGGCGGAGCCAGTGAGTAAGTGTGACGCGGCCACGGCGATTCATTTCATGAAAAAGGTGATCTTCCGTTTTGTTTTTCCACACAACATTATCACTGACAATGGCACTAATCTGTCCCAAGGGGCTATGGAGGAGTTTTGTCAACGTGAGCATATCCGGCTTGATGGTTCTTCTGTAGCTCATCCTCAATCCAATGGTCAAGCTGAGAGAGCCAATCAGGAAATTTTGAAAGGTCTCAAACCTTGGCTTATGGTCCCCTTACAGCGAACGCCGGGTTGTTGGGTAGAGGAATTACCCTCGGTGTTGTGGAGTATCAACACCACGCCTAACAGGTCTACAGGTTACACACCTTTCTTCATGGTTTATGGAGCAGAAGCAGTGTTGCCTAGTCACATCCGTCATGACTCGCCCCGTGTGGTGGCTTATGTTGAAGCTAATAATGAACAAGCCAAACAGGATGCACTTGACTTGTTGGATGAAGAAAGAGACCTAGCAGCGGCTCGATCAGCAATTTATCAACATGACCTGCGCCGTTACCACAGCCGCCGGGTTAAAGTCCAGGAACTTTCAAGAAGGCGACCTGGTGCCCCGGCTCATCCAGGATCTGTCAGATGCACACAAGTTATCCCCACCTTGGGAAGGACCTTTGTGGTCAGCAAGAACTTAAACAACGGGTCATATTACCTCATTGACGTTCGAGAGCACAAAGACTCACGTAAGTCGGAGGAGGAGACCCGCCGGCCGTGGAACATTGCTCAACTTCGGCCATACTACACCTGAGCCACCGGCTCTCATCATGTACATACTTTAACATTGTATATACCATGATAAGTAATAAAGTAAGACCATCGGTCTCTTTTCTTTTCAAAGATTATGCATCTTTGTTATTTCTTATTCTCAAATGACTATTAAGGAGTTGGTCATATTTGAATCAAGTCTAACCTTTTTTTTGGTCCGGCTTATGATCGTATTTGAATCTAGCTGCAATTATCATGGTCACTTGGGGGCTTCCTGTTCAAACATAGGTCGTATTCGAACCAAAGAGAACATAGCTGTTGTAACCCTCTTGATCGGCTCAAGGCCAAACTCACTAGGGGGCTTCTTGATCGTATCCGAATCATAGCTTAACCCCTTTTGGGTCCGACTTGGATCGTATTCGAATCAGGGTCGTTAAAAACCTCTCAAGGTCATTTGGGGGCTTCCTGTTCAAACATAGGTCGTATTCGAACCAAATAGAACATAGCTGTCAGTACCCTCTTGATCAGCGCAATGCCACAACCACTGGGGGCTATATGGTCGTATTCGAACCTTAGCATAACCCCTTTGGTCCGGTTTACTAATCGTATTCGAATCAAAAGCCACCAACCTTTAAATATAAGGTTAAATCATACTTGTTAACTGTTATTTGCCTTTGAGTTTCTTGTTGCAAATAATTAGCATGATCTTCTTCGCCGGCTTGTCTATTTGACAACAAGGCTACCAAGGTATGACGATCATTAAAGTATTCAAAGGTATTGATTTCTCGGAAAGATTGAGTTATCAGATTCATTACCCACATTATCAAGCCGGTGGTCTAAGGATCAAAGGTACAAGTATGGCTATTATTTATATATAATTGCCTGCTGCATTAACTAAAGAGTTAGTTTCAGCCCTTGTCCTTTATTTATATCTGTTTTCTGTTTTCTATTATGATAACCATATTGGATATAAGCCGGGTGTTTTAACCCGTTCGGTTCTAAGCCTCCAAGCCAGTCTTTTCTCTTGTATCTACAGGGAACAGAGTTAAAGTGTTACAGAAACAATCATCAAATATAGTGCATATATTGCCATCAGGAAACACGGAGTCACATACAGTGTTTTATGCACGATGGCATAAGCAAGGCATTTAGTGTTTTCACGGCTAAACTATTACATGGATTTTTATAAGCCAATCAAGATGGTTATATTCCTCCCTCGCCGGTTCACCGCCCTCTGTTGGCTGGAAGTTGGGTTTTGACCAGTCAAAACCATTCACGGCGACGAATTCCGCTTCATTGTCGATCAGGCCCACCGGGTCAACTTCCGGGGCAAATGTATTTTCTCTTACAGGCGGGATCAAATCCGTCACCTTGTACGAGGGATTCGCCATCTTCTTATTTTCAGCATCAAAACCCGGCTGATATTTGTCAATGTTGGTATCATCTCCAAGGATAGTTGC
Source organism: Triticum urartu (assembly GCF_003073215.2). Lineage (NCBI taxonomy): Eukaryota > Viridiplantae > Streptophyta > Magnoliopsida > Poales > Poaceae > Triticum > Triticum urartu. The sequence goes on along the minus strand of NC_053025.1, from coordinate 468,593,968 downwards.
CTGAGGCCGGACTCCGCGCACGCAAGCCATGAAGGCATCCTGCTCAAAGGGAGATCCGTCTTCCTTCACGGTGGGATAGCCTCTGGCCACGTCCGCCGGGTCTAGGTCTGGCACCCAAGCCTTGGAGCGGCTCAGGGCAGTCAAAGCCCCGGCTCGCACACAGGAGCGCTTCACTTCTTGAAATCTGACAGGCAGGATTGATAGTTTCTTCAAAACGTCGCTGAGCCGATTGGGTCCTTGATTGGCAGGAGAGATGGCGGCAAGTGCCCGTTGTGCGCCAATATACAGTTGTTCTACTAAAGTGTACACTGCCTTCAGTTTAATCAAAGGATCTTGGCTCAGGTTCTTGCTTCGCGGGCCTGCGCATGTTTTAAAAACAAAGTCAGTTGGTGGCTTATATTCCGGATCAGCAAAAATACCTAAGATTAAAAATAGACGGCTTACCAAAGATGGCGGCCACCATTTGAGACACCCGGCCCTTTAAGCCATTCAGCTCTGTTGACACCTCTTCAAGGGCTGCTTCGGCTCTCTCAGCGCGTTGTGTCAGAAGCATTTTTTCCTCTGCCTAGGTCTTCTTCTTGGCAGCCAAACTGGTCTTTAAGTTTTCCGTCTGAGCGAGGCCTTACTTGCAATTTGGAGTTAACAGACTTGATTTCTGTTTCCTGACCTGCTAGCCGGGTCTTCGCATCAGTCAATTGCGAGTTCAGTTCAGATAAAGCATTCTGCAAAAAGAGCATACTCAGATGAGTGAAGATTTTGCTTAAAGTTCAACAATCAAGATTCAAGTTACAAGTACTTTACAAAAAACCACTTGACACTTGGGGGCTAATGTATGCCAAATCAAATTCTTATGACTCTAAAGACATACTTTAAGTCCCAAGTACTTTACAAAGTAACAACACCTGGCACTTGGGGGCTAATGTATCCAATTCAGCAAGTTTCTCAAGGTTAAGCCAGAATATTAAGTTCTTTGAATGCGGTACAAAACAATTTAAGGTACCGACTCATTTATGATTAAAAAGAACCGGCCCTTGGGGACTACAGGTGAAGTTTTGTTTTATTTTATTGAATTCAAGAAAATCAAAGGTAAAGGTCTTGGCCTATATGCTAAAGTCTACAAATCATTCTGGTTGTCTCATAATCTGAAGACTTGGGGGTTGAAGGAATATAGATAAGCCGGAAGAACATACCTCGTATTTCAGCTGCAACTGTTTGACCATTTCGATCTCAGAGTCGCGACTGGAGTGCACATGGCTGAGATAGCCGGATAAAATATCGTTAGCATTTAGATGGTCATAATTGGCAACGTCAAAGCAAACTTTCTGCCTCTCCAATGCCTCTTGTTTCGCAGTACACTGAGCCAGCACGGTTGGATCTGGTTCAATAAAGCGGCTCCCGGTGATCTGAACGTCTTGTGCAGACGGTGATGGCGGGTTGGCTGAGCTTGATGGTCCAGTAGCAAAAGGGTTCACAGTGGTCTCATCAAACGACGGCTCAGGAGGATTTGCTTCTGCATCAACATGCGGGTCTTCTGGAGCGTCGGTTAATGGAGAAGATGACCTGGTCGGGTCAGATGCAAGCACCGACGGGTCTTCCACCGGTTTAGCTGCCTTTGCCTTCTTGGATTTAGCTTGGCCACTAAGAGAAATGTTGCAGGATTGTCAGTATAAAGATACAATTTGAACAACTCGGAAAAAGGAGGATTTTTCATTACCCAGGGGCAGTCTTGAAGGCCGGAAATTGCGTCTGCGATGAGTCGCCAGAAGAGCGAGACACCTCCTGAAAAGATAAAACAAAGTTAAAGTAAGGTAGGGGAAAGGATCCATTAAACAGAGTTAAATACAGAAAGAAGTAAACCTCATTCAGGCTCTTCTGAGGAGTCTGTTGAAGAACAACAGCCGGCTCATCTTCGTTCCGAGCCTGATGGCGGCTTTCATGTTGCTGTTTTTTCAAATGAAAGTTGGGATCCAAGTGAGCTAACGGGTTAGAAAACCTTACTTTACGGATCACTTGTCGAATTTTTTGTCTTGGCAATGGCTCTGAGTCGGAGGAAATGATAGTTACCTCTGCTTTCGCGGCCTGACTGGCCCCGGTGTCATCCTAGTAATGATCAGTGTTAATAAGATTGTTAAAAAAATGGCCAAGGGAATCAAGGGCTACCTCCGAATCAGATGTATCATCAAGCTTCATCCAATCTTCAGCAAGTTGGGGAACGTAGCAGAAATTCAAAATTTTCCTACGTGTCACCAAGATCTATCTATGGAGAAACTAGCAACGAGGGGAAGGAGAGTGCATCTACATACCCTTGTATATCGCTATGCGGAAGCGTTCAAGAGAACGGGTTGAAGGAGTCGTACTCGTCGTGATCCAAATCACCGGAGATCCTAGTGCAGAACGGACGGCACCTCCGCGTTCAACACACGTACAACCCGACGACGTCTCCCATGCCTTGATCCAGCAAGGAGAGAGGGAGAGGTTGAGGAAGACTCCATCCAGCAGCAGCACAATGGCGTGGTGGTGGTGGAGGAGCGTGGTACTCCAGAAGGGCTTCGCCAAGCACCGCAGGAGACGAGGAGGGAGAGGGGCAGGGCTGCGCTAAGAAGGAGAGGAACTCGTGTGCATGGCAGCCCAAAACCTCAAGTATATATAGGGGAGGGGAGGGGCTGCGCCCCCACCTAGGTTTCCACCCCTAGGGGTGGCGTCCAGCCCTAGATCCTATCTAGGGGGGCGGCCAAGGGGGGAGAGAGGGGGCGCACCACTAGGTGGGCCTTAGGCCCATCTGAGCCTAGGGTTTGCCCCCTTCCACTCTCCCTTGCGCCTTGGGCCTTGGTGGGGGGCGCACCAGCCCACCTGGGGCTGGTCCCCTCCCACACTTGGCCCATGCAGCCCTCCGGGGCTTGTGGCCCCACTTGTTGGACCCCCGGGACCCTCCCGGTGGTCCCGGTACGTTACCGATAAAACCCGAAACTTTTCCGGTGACCAAAACAGGACTTCCCATATATAAATCTTTACCTCCGGACCATTCCGGAACTCCTCGTGACGTCCGGGATCTCATCCGGGATCTCATCCGGGACTTCGAACAACATTCGGTAACCACATACAAACTTCCTTTATAACCCTAGCGTCATCGAACCTTAAGTGTGTAGACCCTACGGGTTCGGGAACCATGCAGACATGACCGAGACGTTCTCCAGTCAATAACCAACAGCGGGATCTGGATACCCATATTGGTTCCCACATGTTCCATGACGATCTCATCGGTTGAACCACGATGTCGAGGATTCGATCAATCCCGTATACAATTCCCTTTGTCTAGCGGTATTGTACTTGCCCGAGATTCGATCGTCGGTATCCGATACCTTGTTCAATCTCGTTACCGGCAAGTCTCTTTTACTTGTTCCGTAACACATCATCCCGTGATCAACTCCTTGGTCACATTGTGCACATTATGATGATGTCCTACCGAGTGGGCCCAGAGATACCTCTCCGTTTACACGGAGTGACAAATCCCAGTCTCGATTCGTGCCAACCCAACAGACACTTTCGGAGATACCCGTAGTGTACCTTCATAGCCACCCAGTTACGTTGTGATGTTTGGCACACCCAAAGTATCCTACGGTATCCGGGAGTTGCACAATCTCATGGTCTAAGGAAATGATACTTGACATTAGAAAAGCTTTAGCAAACGAACTACACGATCTACGTGCTAGCTAGGATTGGGTCTTATCCATCACATCATTCTCCTAATGATGTGATCTCATCAAACATCCAATGTCCATGGTCAGGAAACCGTAACCATCTATTGATCAACGAGCTAGTCAACTAGAGGCTTACTAGGGACATGGTGTTGTCTATGTATCCACACATGTATCTGAGTTTCCTATCAATACAATTCTAGCATGGATAATAAACGATTATCATGCCCACCTGGGCATATTTCCCCTCCCACCTTGGCCCATCTAGCCCTCCGCTGTGGCACTCCATGTGGTCACATCGCCCATGGACCCTCCCGAGTGTGTCACCGGTACTAGTTACCGATAAGACCGAAACTTTTCCGGGTCTGACCAAAACAGGACTTCGCCATATATAAATCTTTCCACGCTCCGGACCTATTCCGGAACTCCTATACGTGACGTCCGGGATCTCATCGGATCTCATCGGGACTTCGACAACATTCGGTAACCACATACAAACTTCCTTTATACCCTAGCGTCATCGAATTAAGTATGTAGACCCTACGGGTTCGAACTCATGCAGACATGACCGAGCTATCTCCAGTGAATAACCAACAGCGGGATCCTGGATCACCTATTGTTCCCACATGTTGCCATGAAGATCACATCATCGGATGAACCAGCATGTCGAGGATCGACAATCCGTATACACATTCGTCCTTTGTCTCGGTATTGTACTTCTGCCGTGGTCGAGGGGTAAGTCTTAACTTCATACCTTACAACTCAGGCAAGAACTCCTTCTTTGACTGATCCATCTTGAACACCTTCAAGATCATGTCAAGGTATGTGCTCATTTGAAAGTACCATTAAGCGTTTTGATCTATCCTTATAGATCTTGATGCTCAACGTTCAAGTGAGCAAATCCAGTCTCGATTGTGCACCCAACAGACACTTTCGATACCCGTAGTGCACCTTTATAGCCACCCAGTTACGTTGTGACGTTTGGCACACCCAAAGCACTCCTACGGTATCCGGGAGTTGCACAATCTCATGGTCTAAGGAAATGATACTTGACATTAGAAAAGCTTTGTAGCAAACGAACTACACGATCTTGTGCTAGGCTTAGGATTGGGTCTTGTCCATCACATCATTCTCCTAATGATGTGATCCCGTTATCAACGACATCCAATGTCCATGGTCAGGAAACCGTAACCATCTATTGATCAACGAGCTAGTCAACTAGAGGCTTACTAGGGACATGGTGTTGTTTATGTATCCACACATGTATCTGAGTTTCCTATCAATACAATTCTAGCATGGATTGAATAAACGTTATCATGACAAGGAAATATAATAATAAGAATTTATATCCTCTAGGGCATATTTGACATCTCCTACTTGCACTAGATCATAAATAATCTAGTTCACATGCATATGATTAACACTCACAGGTCACATCGCCATGTGAGCAACATCTCAATAGTACTGTGTCACTTGAACTAGTGTCATATCATCATGTGATTAACGACTCAATGAGTTCTGGTTTGATCATGTGCTGTGAGAGAGGTTTTACGGGTCTGCAACATTCAGATCCGTATACTTCGCAAATCTCTAGTCATCTGTACTCAATAGCCTTACGACCATTGACCGTTCTGCCCAAGTCTACACTTTGTTTTCATACATGGATTCTCTCTCGGAATTTTATGGCCTCGAGCCATTTATCGGAATCCGGACCCACCATCGCTTCTCCATAGCTCGTAGGTTCATTGTTGTCTAGCAACATGACTTCCAAGACAGGATTACGTACCACTCTGAAGTAGTACGCATCCTTGTCATCCTACGAGGTTTGGGAGTGACTTGATCCGAAGTCTCATGATCAATATCATAAGCTTCCACTTCAATTGGTGTAGGTGCCACAGGAACAACTCTTTGTGCCCTGCTATACACTAGTTGAAGTGACGGTTCAATAACCTCATCAAGTCTCCACCATCCTCCCACTCAATTCTTTCGAGAGAAACTTTTCCTCGAGAAAGGACCCGATTCTAGAAACAATCCTCTTATTGCTTTCAAGGATCTGAGACAGGAGGTATACCCAACTGTTTTGGGTGTCCTATGAAGATCTTATCCGCTTTGGGTTCGAGCTTATCCAGCCTGAAACTTTTTCACATAAGCGTCGCAGCCCCAAACTTTCTAGAAATTCTACATCATTTCCAACCAACAACATGTTAACAACACATACTCATCGGAAATTCTATAGTGCTCCCAATCACTTCTTTGGAAATACAAGTTTCCCATAAACTTTGTATACACCCAAAATCTTTGGTAATTCGATAAGAGACATCATGGTATGCATCATATCCAATAGGGTGCAGTTATGATGTTCGGACACACCATCACACTATGGTGTTCCAGGCTGTATTAGTTGTGAAACAATTTCCACAATGTCTTAATTCTGTGCCAAACTCGTAATTCAGATATTCATCTCTATGATCATATCATAGATCTTTTTCCTCTTGTCACGACGATCTTTCAACTTCACCCTGAAATTACTTGAACCTTTCAATAATTCAGACTCGTGATTCATCAAGTAAATATACTCAACATCTACTCAAATCATCTGTGAAGTAAGAACATAACGATATCCACTACATGCCTCAGCACTCATTGGACTGCACACATCAAAATGTATTACTTCCAACAAGTTGCTTTCTAGTTCCATTTTACTGAAAACGAGGCTTTCAGTCATCTCTGCCCATGTGGTATGATTTGCATGTCTCAAGTGATTCAAAATCAAGTGAGTCCAAACGGTCCATTTGCATGGAGTTTCTTCATGCATATACACCAATAGACATGGTGCATGTCTCAAACTTTCAAAAATGAGTGAGTCCAAAGATCCATCAACATGGAGCTTCTTCATGCGTTTTATACCGATATGACTTACGTGGCAGTGCCACAAGTAGGTGGTACTATCATTACTATCTTATATCTTTTGGCATGAACTGTCCAGACGGAGTTCACGTACCCTCTGAAGTAGTGGCCGATCCTTGTCACGAGGTTGGGAGTGACTATGATCGAGTCTTCATCTGAACAATATCACGCTATCACTTCAATCCGGTGTAGTGCAACGAGGAACACTCTTTGGCCCTGCTATATACACTAGTTGACAGTGCGTTCCAATCACCTCATCGTCATCTCACCTTCTCCCATCAAGTCCTTTCGAGAGAAACTTTTCCTCGAGAAAGGACCCGATTCTAGAAACAATCCTCTTGCTTTCGGATCTGAGACAGGAGTATACCCAATGTTTTGGGTGTCCTATGAAGATGCATTTATCCGCTTTGGGTTCGAGCTTATCAGCCTGAAACTTTTTCACATAAGCGTCGCGCCCCAAACTTTTAAGAAATGACAGCTTAGGTTTCTCTAAACCATAGTTCATACGGTGTCATCTCATCGGAATTACGTGGTGCCCTATTTAAAGTGAATGTGGTTGTCTCTAATGCCTAACCCATAAACTATCTGTTAATTCGATAAGAGACATCATGGTATGCATCATATCCAATAGGGTGCAGTTATGATGTTCGGACACACCATCACACTATGGTGTTCCAGGCTGTATTAGTTGTGAAACAATTTCCACAATGTCTTAATTCTGTGCCAAACTCGTAATTCAGATATTCATCTCTATGATCATATCATAGATCTTTTATCCTCTTGTCACGACGATCTTTCAACTTCACCCTGAAATTACTTGAACCTTTCAATAATTCAGACTCGTGATTCATCAAGTAAATATACTCAACATCTACTCAAATCATCTGTGAAGTAAGAACATAACGATATCCACTACATGCCTCAGCACTCATTGGACTGCACACATCAAAATGTATTACTTCCAACAAGTTGCTTTCTAGTTCCATTTTACTGAAAACGAGGCTTTCAGTCATCTTGCCCATGTGGTATGATTTGCATGTCTCAAGTGATTCAAGAATCAAGTGAGTCCAAACGGTCCATTTGCATGGAGTTTCTTCATGCATATACACCAATAGACATGGTTTGCATGTCTCAAACTTTTCAAAAACGAGTGAGCCCAAAGATCCATCAACATGGAGCTTCTTCATGCGTTTTATACCGATATGACTTACGTGGCAGTGCCACAAGTAGGTGGTACTATCATTACTATCTTATATCTTTTGGCATGAACATGTGTATCACTACGATCGAGATTCAATAAACCATTCATTTTAGGTGCAAGACCATTGAAGGTATTATTCAAATAAACAGAGTAACCATTATTCTCCTTAAATGAATAACCGTATTGCGATAGACATAATCCAATCATGTCTATGCTCAACGCAAACACCAATCTTGATGTTAGAGGGAGCGTACGATATTTGATCAACCTTGGAAATACTTCCAACACATATCGTCATCTCACCTTTTAGCTAGTCTCCGTTTATTCCGTAGCTTTTATTTTGAGTTACTAACACTTAGTAACCGAACCGGTATCTAATACCCTGGTGCTACTAGGAGTACTAGTAAAGTACACATTAACACAATGTATATCCAATATACTTCTACCGACCTTGCCAGCCTTCTCATCTACCAAGTATCTAGGGTAATTCTGCTCCAGTGGCTGTTTCCCTTATTACAGAAGCACTCAGTCTCTGGTCTTTGGGTTCAACCTTGGGTTTCTTCACTAGAGCAGCAGCTGATTTGCCGTTTCATGAAGTATCCCTTCTTGCCCTTGCCCTTCTTGAAACTAGTGGTTTCACCAACCATCAACAATTGATGCTCCTTCTTGATTTCTACTTTTGTGGGTGTCAAACATCGCGAATATCTCAAGGATCATCATATATGTCCCTGATATATTATAGTTCATCACGAAGCTCTAGCAGCTTGGTGGTAATGACTTCGGAGAAACATCACTGTCTCATCTGGAAGATCAACTCCCACTCGATTCAAATGATTGTTGTACTCAGACAATCTGAGCACAAGCTCAACAATTGAGCTTTTCTCCCTTAGTTTGCAGGCTAAGAAAATCGTCGGAGGTCTTATACCTCTTGACGTGGGCACGAGCCTGAAATCCCAATTTCAGCCCTCGAAACATCTCATATGTTTCGCGACGTTTCAAAACGTCTTCGGTGCCTCAACTCTAAACCGTTTAACTGAACTATCACGTAGTTATCAAAATGTGTATGTCAGATGTTCGCAACATCCACAGACGACGTTCGAGGTTCAGCACACTGAGCGGTGCATTAAGGACATAAGCCTTCTATGAAGCAATGAGGACAATCCTCAGTTTACGGACCTAGTCCTCATAATTGCTACTATCAACTTTCAACTAAATTTTCTCTAGGAACATATCTAAACAGTAGAACTGAAGCGGCGAGCTACGACATAATTTGCGAAGACCTTTTGACTATGTTCAGGATAATTAAGTTCATCTTATGAACTCCCACTCAGATAGACATCCCTCTAGTCATCTAAGTGATTACATGATCCGAGTCAACTAGGCCGTGTCCGATCATCACGTGAGACGGACTAGTCAACATCGGTGAACATCTTCATTTTGATCGTATCTTCTATACGACTCATGCTCGACCTTTCGGTCTTCTGTGTTCCGAGGCCATGTCTGTACATGCTAGGCTCGTCAAGTCAACCTAAGTGTTGCGTGTGTAAATCTGGTCTTACACCCGTTGTATGTGAACGTTAGAATCTATCACACCCGATCATCACGTGGTGCTTCGAAACAACGAACTGTCGCAACGGTGCACAGTTAGGGGGAACACTTTCTTGAAATTATTATGAGGGATCATCTTATTTACTACCGTCGTTCTAAGTAAACAAGATGAAAAACATGATAAACATCACATGCAATCAAATAATAATAGTGACATGATATGGCCAATATCACATAGCTCCTTTGATCTCCATCTTGGGGCTCCATGATCATCTTGTCACCGGCATGACACCATGATCTCCATCATCATGATCTCCATCATCGTGTCTCCATGAAGTTGCTCGCCAACTATTACTTCTACTACTATGGCTAACGCGTTTAGCAATAAAGTAAAGTAATTACATGATGTTAGACACGCAGGTCATAAATAAATAAAGACAACTCCTATGGCTCCTGCCGTTGTCATACTCATCGACATGCAAGTCGTGATTCCTATTACAAGAACATGATCAATCTCATACATCACATATATCATTCATCACATCCTTTGGCCATATCACATCACAAAACACTTGCTGCAAAAACAAGTTAGACGTCCTCTAATTGTTGTTGCAAGTTTTTACGTGGCTGCTATAGGTTTCTAGCAAGAACGTTTCTTACCTACGCCAAAACCACAACGTGATATGCCAATTTCTATTTACCCTTCATAAGGACCCTTTCATCGAATCCGATCCGACTAAAGTGGGAGAGACAGAGCACCCCTAGCCACCTTATGCAACTAGTGCATGTCAGTCGGTGGAACCAGTCTCACGTAAGCGTACGTGTAAGGTCGGTCCGGGCCGCTTCATCCCACGATGCCGCCGAATCAAGATAAGACTAGTAACGGCAAGTAAATTGACAAAATCACGCCCACAACTACTTTGTGTTCTACTCGTGCATAGAAACTACGCATAGACCTAGCTCATGATGCCACTGTTGGGGAACGTAGCAGAAATTCAAAATTTTCTACGCATCACCAAGATCAATCTATGGAGTAATCTAGCAACGAGGGAAGGAGAGTGCATCTACATACCCTTGTAGATCGCTAAGCGGAAGCGTTCAAGTGAACGGGGTTGATGGAGTCGTACTCGTCGTGATCAAATCACCGATGATCCTAGTGCCGAACGGACGGCACCTCCGTGTTCAACACACGTACAGCCCGGTGACGTCTCCTACGCCTTGATCCAGCAAGGGGAGAAGGAGAGGTTGGGGAAGACTCCATCCAGCAGCAGCACGACGGCGTGGTGGTGGTGGAGGAGCGTGGTACTCCAGCAGGGCTTCGCCAAGCACCGCAAGAGACGAGGAGGGAGAGGGGTAGGGCTGCGCCAAGAAGGAGAGAATCTGTGTTGGGCAGCCCAAAACCTCAAGTATATATAGGGGGAGGGGAGGGGCTGCGCCCCCACCTAGGTTTCCACCCCTAGGGGTGGCGGCCAGCCCTAGATCCCATCTAGGGGGGCGGCCAAGGGGGAGAGAGGGGGGCGCACCACTAGGTGGGCCTTAGGCCCATCTGAGCCTAGGGTTTGCCCCCTTCCACTCTCCCTTGCGCCTTGGGCCTTGGTGGGGGGGCGCACCAGCCCACCTGGGGCTGGTCCCCTCCCACACTTGGCCCATGCAGCCCTCCGGGGCTGGTGGCCCCACTTGGTGGACCCCGGGACCCTCCCGGTGGTCCCGGTACATTACCGATAAACCCGAAACTTTTCCGGTGACCAAAACAGGACTTCCCATATATAAATCTTTACCTCCGGACCATTCCGGAACTCCTCGTGACGTCCGGGATCTCATCCGGGACTCCGAACAACATTCGGTAACCACATACAAACTTCCTTTATAACCCTAGCGTCATCGAACCTTAAGTGTGTAGACCCTACGGGTTCGGGAGACATGCAGACATGACCGAGATCTCTCCGGTCAATAACCAACAGCGGGATCTGGATACCCATGTTGGCTCCCACATGTTCCACGATGATCTCATCGGATGAACCACGATGTCAAGGACTTAATCAATCCCGTATACAATTCCCTTTGTCTATCGGTACGATACTTGCCCGAGATTCGATCGTCGGTATCCCGATACCTTGTTCAATCTCGTTACCGGCAAGTCTCTTTACTCGTTCCGTAACACATCATCCCATGATCAACTCCTTGATCACATTGTGCACATTATGATGATGTCCTACCGAGTGGGCCCAGAGATACCTCTCCGTTTACACGGAGTGACAAATCCCAGTCTCGATTCGTGCCAACCCAACAGACACTTTCGGAGATACCTGTAGTGTACCTTTATAGCCACCCAGTTACGTTGTGACGTTTGGCACACCCAAAGCACTCCTACGGTATCCGGGAGTTGCACAATCTCATGGTCTAAGGAAATGATACTTGACATTAGAAAAGCTTTAGCATACGAACTACACTCTTGTGCTAGGCTTAGGATTGGGTCTTGTCCATCACATCATTCTCCTAATGATGTGATCCCGTTATCAACGACATCCAATGTCCATGGTCAGGAAACCGTAACCATCTATTGATCAACGAGCTAGTCAACTAGAGGCTTACTAGGGACATGGTGTTGTCTATGTATCCACACATGTATCTGAGTTTCCTATCAATACAATTCTAGCATGGATAATAAACGATTATCATGAACAAGGAAATATAATAATAACCAATTTATTATTGCCTCTAGGGCATATTTCCAACAAGGTTTGGGGTTCAAAGATTTTGAACCTTTTAATTTGGCAATGTTAGCAAGACAGGCCTGGCGCCTACTCCAACACTCGGAGTCGCTATGCGCACGGTTACTGAAGAGCATCTATTATCCACAGTCAACCATCCTCGATGCAACTCTAGGGGGCCACCCTAGTCAGATATGGAGGGCTATAGTTGAGGGGTGCGACACACTCAAACTTGGCCTGATCAAACGTATCGATAATGGGGAAAGCACGACATATGGGAGGATAATTGGTTGCCTAGAGAGGAAATGATGAGACCATATGGCTGCATCAACGCAAATCCTCCTTTGATGGTCTCAGAACTAATGGACGCCACTTCGGCCTCATGGGATATGAATAAGCTAAATGCCACGTTCCTGAGTTTTGATGCAAAGGTGATTTCTAGTATCCCTTTATGTACTATGAATGTCCCAGATTTCTGGAGCTGGGCTCATGAGAGACGGGGCCAATTTTCAGTAAAGTCTGCATATAATATGCTAGTAACAATCAAGCAAAGGAGAGAATCATGGCTATATGGATCAGCCGGGCCCTCATCTTCTCGCATGGAAGAGGGTTCATGGAAAACATTGTGGAAAGTTGAGGTTCCTTCAAAAGTCCGTATGTTTCTATGGAGACTGGCCAAGCAATCTCTACCAACTGAGGATGTGAGGGCGCATCACAACATGTCAACTTCGAGCACATGCGGCTTCTGCGGGGCTAAAGATTCATGGCGCCACTCCCTCCTGGAATGTACTGTTCCAGATGCACGTGGGCTCTGGTAGACGAGGAACTTGCCTGTTCTTTGGTTGCGTCTACTGAGATGAGAGCTAAGAGCTTGTTATTCAATCTACTCGACACTCTCTCTCGCGAAAAGTTTGTCCTCCTGACGGTAACATTATGGGCGATCTGGTCTTCTAGAAGAAAGGCGATACATGAGGCGATCTTCCAAACTCCCCATTGAAAGAACATGCGGTGCCCCCATGTTTGGTTTTGGTAATTGATGACAATCTCTATGGACTAATGGTTGCCTTGAGTTATATTTGAAGGTTTGTCCATAGGATTGTCTTGAAGTCCATGTGTTGGTTTTAAGGAGTTTATGAGATGGCCAAAGTGCTTTTCAAGGAATTATCCAAAGATTGGTCATGTGTGAGTTGAGATGGCCAAAGTGCTTTTCAAGGAATTATCCAAATATTGGTCATGTGTGAGTTGAGCTTATTGCAAGCATGTCTTAAATAAGAATATTGTGTGATCATTCATGTTTACCTTCAAGACATCATCCAAATGAAGAGAGTTGGAAAGATTCAATGTTGATCAAGACTAAGTCAAGAGTGAATCAAGTTGATCAACTCACAAAGCGTAGAAGAAGTACCGAGAGGGATCAAGTGATCCCATGGTATGGTAAGCATTGTCCATTACGCTTTGTGTACTAACCCATGGTCTACGTGAGAGTTCTTTTTGGGGTTAGGTATGTTTCCATGGTCTTGCGTCAAGAGGAAGATCTTATACAACCCATGGAGGATGACATCAAGTGGTGATCGTCATCAAGTTTGTAGTGTGCAAGTTCAAGTGGAGCAACTCGAAGAGTGGCTCACCCATAATGGAGTATGGGGGAGCAATCAAGCTTGAAGCTTGCCGTCCATTGTGGTGTCAATGGAATTGTGAAGATGTGCCAAAGAGTGGCTCACCCATAGTGGAGTATGGGGGAGCAATCAACTAGTATTCATCGAGCCAACACAATCAAGAAAGGTGGTCCAACTTGAGGAAGTCAAGATTGTCATCATCTAGCTCAAGTGGACTATGTTCAAAAGGCAAAGGTTTGCCCTTGATAGGTCTTCTATTTTACCGGTCTCATAGTGGTAGTTGGGAGACCGGGTTGTAGGATCGATTGTCGTAGTATCAAGGGGGGCTCTCTAGTGAGTAGCTTGATCGTATCGTTCGTAGAGAGGTCAAACCATTGCATCCTTGCATTATCTTTCTTGGTTCTTGTTTGGTTCCATTTGTGAGTCTTAGAGCTTATGGTCATCTTGATGACAAGCTTGAGTTCATCGAAAACGGAGTTCGCATGCATCTTCTATGATGTTTTCGGTGTTGGAGGTTTTACTGGTCTTATCTGAGGAAGGGTTCTCATCATTTTATTATGGTCCTTTTCACATTTGCTTATTATTGTTATTTCTCTCAAGATTGTGTTAGCCCTTGTCATTATCTTTCCAACAAACTTGGTTTCGTTGTATTCGGAGCTCGTATGCGAAAGTTGTGGCTGTTTTGATATTGCCTGTTTTACACAGAGAGGTTGTACCGCCCCATGGAGAGGTTGTACCGCTTGACCGGTACAACCGGTGTTTAGAGAGGTTGTACCGCTCCAGAATTGGTTCGGAGGTTGTACCGGTCATGTACCGCTCTACCACCGGACTGGTCTCTGTTGTGGTGCGGTTGTTGGGCGGTTGTGGGCCGGTTGTACCGCTTATTGCCTGTTACCGGTTGTACCGGTGCTCATAGAGGTTGTACCGCTCCTATGTTATTCCGTACATAACGGATAGATTCGTGGGGACCTATTTAAGGGGGTCTTCTTCCCCAATGGTTCCCCATCTCTTGAGCTCGTTTTTGCCCCCATTGTTGACCTTCTTTGGGCGTGCTACCTCACAAGCCCTCCATGGATTCTTGCTAGTTTTTTAGGGAAAAGAGAGAGGTGATCTAGATCCACACTTCCACCAATCACTTTCTCCTCTATGTGAGGGGAACCCCTTGGATCTAGATCTTGGAGTTCTTGGTGTTCTCCTTCTTGTTCTTCCTCTCATTTTCCTCCCTAGCATTAGTTGCTTTGGTGGGATTTGGGAGAGAAGGACTTGGGCACTCTGTGTGCCCTTGCCATTGCATTTGGTGTATAGGTTTGAGTTCTCGATGGTGATACGTGGAAGTTACAAGTTGAGAAGCTTATTACTCTTGGGTGCTTGGTACCCTTGAGCTTGTTCCTCTTGGGTGCTTGGGCGTCCTAGACGGTTGGTGGTGTTCGGAGCTCAATCATTGTGGTGTAAAGCTCCGGGCAAGCGTTGGGGTCTCCAATTAGGTTGTGGAGATCTCCCCGAGAAATTTGACGGGTTTCGGTGATCGCCCCCAAGGGTTGCCAAAGTGTACGGGTTCGGTGACCGCCCCCAAGGGTTGCCAAAGTGTACGGGTTCGGTGACCGCCCCCAAGGGTTGCCATTTGTACGGGTTCGGTGACCGCCCTCAAGGGTCCCTTAGTGGAATCACGGCATCTTGCATTATGCGAGGGCGTGAGGAGATTACGGTGGCCCTAGTGGCTTCTTGGGGAGCATTGTGCCTCCACACCGCTCCAAACGGAGATTAGCATCCGCAAGGGTGTGAACTTCGGGATACATCGTCGTCTCCGCGTGCCTCGGTTATCTCTTACCCGAGCTCCTTTACTTATGCACTTTACTTTGTGATAGCCATATTGTTTCTTGTCATATATCTTGCTATCACATAGTTGCTTATCTTGCTTAGCATAAGATGTTGGTGCACATAGGTGAGCCTAGTTGTTTTAGGTTTTGTGCTTACAAATTAACCGCTAGGTTTATTCCGCATTTGTTCAAGCCTAAATCGTAATTATTTTAAAACGCCTATTCACCCCCCCTCTAGGCGACATCCACGATCTTTCAATTGGTATCAGAGCCTCGTCTCTCTTTATTAGGCTTTACCGCCTAGAGAGTAAAGATGTCGACTAGGGGATTAGGATTCTCTGACACTCTTAGTTTCGATGGCACAAATTTTGATGTTTGGGTAATTCACATGCTTAATATCTTTAGGGTCATGGACCCAAATTTAGAGCGAATTGTAGATATGGGTTTTTCTCCTCCAAAGGATCCCCAAAGATTATCTTTAGAGGATGAGAAAAACTCTTATCTCAATGCTCAAGCTTCTAATGTGCTTTTCGATGCTTTGAGCAATGTAGTTATATTTCAACTCATGCCGTTCCGGGATGCTCATGAGTTGTGGACGAAGCTTCAAGAAAAATATGGTGTGTCCAAGATTTGTGGGGATGATTGTTCTACCTCCACCTCCGGTCGTATAGTTTTCTCAACTTCTTCTACTTCACCTACATGTGGTTTGCCACAAGGTAATGATATGGTGAGTAGTGTTGGTCATTGCAATGATGATAGTATGCTTATTGTGGATGATCCTTCATCACTTTCTTATTGCAATGCTTCATCTTTGGACTTTAGCACTCCGAGCACTCCAAATGTTTCACATTCTTGTGTTGATAGTTCTTGCATATCATGTAGAAATTGCTTGACTAAATATTAGATGATATGTTTACTATGTCTTGTTGCCATGATAAAAATGCATATATTTCCTCGAATTGTTATGCTAACAATGTAGAGGAAACCCAACACTCCATGGAACAAGATGTGGTCTTGAATGGTGCTTCAAGGGATCCTACATCACCATCTATTGCATTTTGCCTTATGGCCAAGGCTTCAAAGGTATCTCTCACTTTTAATCCCAATATATCTTGTGATGATATTGATGATGGCAAGAGTGATGATGATGTTGATTATGATGAAGAGAATGATGATGTTGCCTCCTTAAAAATTAAGGGGGAAATGATTTTTAAAGCTCTTCTTAAGAATAAAATTGCTCGTTCCAACTTCATGGAAATCATGTCTATTGCAATTGAGGGCAAGAAATATATTTATGAGTTGGAATCTCGTCTTCAGGAGCATGAGGTCACCATTGATAAAATGGAAGGTCATGAGCGTGATTACGCTAATGAGATTGCAGACCTCTCTCAAGCTCTTGAACTTGAACAAACCACCAAGGAATCTCTTGAGGAGACTTTTGCTCTAGAATTATCTAGAGTGAGGAATCTCTGATAGAGCTCTTGAGGTGGCCAATGATTTTGAAACTAAAAATGAGGAGCTTGAAGTTGCGCATGCTAAACTCCTTGAGGACTTTGAGCACCTCGAAAATGGCTCAAGGGTCATTAAGGTGAGCTCATCAAACTCACCGAGTCTCATGCTCAACTTAAAGCTTCTTATTCAAAAGAGCTTGCCAAGGTGTCTTCTCCTCTTGTTGCTAATGATGATGCTTGTGCTACTAACTCTATCTCTTGTGAAGCATCCATATTGAAGGAGAACGTTGAGCTACGGGCTCAACTTGAGTTGCTATCTAGCAATTATGGGAAATTGGAAGAAAGCCATGAAAAGCTCTCAAGCTCTCATGATGATCTTCTAGTATCCCATAATGTGCTAAAGATAGCTGATGAGGCCATGCTTGCTAAGGTAACATCTAGTGAGCCTCATGTGGATACTAGCACTACTTCTAGTCAAAATGCTATATTGCCATGTGCTAGTCCTTGTAATTCATCTACTCACAATGTTGGTACATCTTGTGATGAATTGCTTTCCTTGCCTTGTTGCTCTAACGATGAAGCTTATACTTCCTCTAGTACTTGTGTTGAGACTAACCATGTAGAGGAAATCAAAAAGCTCAAGGACCAAGTCACTTCTTTGAAGAAAGACTTGGAAAAGAGTCATGAAGGGAAATCCACACTCAACAATATCTTGAGTGTGCAAAAATCCCCCAATGACAAAGGTGGACTTGGATTCAACTCCAACAAGAAGAACAAGTCCAAGGTGAACAAAAGGAAGGGCCAATAACAAGTCAAGAATTCGGCCAAGATTGTTTGCTTCAAGTGCAAAGTAGAAGGGCATCATGTTAGATCTTGCCCATTTAAGAAGAAGCCCATTAGTGACAAGCAACAAGGGAAGCGTCCACAAGTACACTCTCATTCTCAACCTCAAGTTGAAGGAAAGCCTCTTCCCAAGAAGACTCAAGCTTATGCTTCTCAAGTTGAGAAATCAAGTGAGAAGAAAGTGGAGAGTAGACGTTGCTACCTATGTCGCGAGAAAGGTCACCTCGCCTCTTCATGCACTAGTGGTAACTTATCCAACCCAATTATTATTGATGATGTCTATTCTCTTGGGAAGGATAAGGTTGGCAATGTGGTTGCCAAGTTTGTTGGTACTCAAAGTGGTTTGAAGCAAATAACCATTTGGATAGCCAAGCCTATTGTGACTAACCTCTTAGGACCCAACTTGGTTGGGGACCAACAAGCTCAAACTTGATCAATAGGTGATGTTGGAGGTCATTGGAGACTTGGCTATATTATGAAGAATTAAGGGTACTTCATCATTCTTATTGTCTCAAGCCAAGTCAACTGAATCATCAAGATTATATCTTATATCCAATGTGCCTCCTTGCGGTAACTTGTACCTCAATTGCTTACATTGAAAGTTACTTGCCCCCTTGCATGTTTTGGTTTTGTTCCTTGCATGTGTTTGTATATGTTGTGCTTCCAACTTGATTATCTTGATCAATCAAGTATGTGTGTGTTGGTTTGCACATCATGTACGTGTGTGTCATGCGTTGAGCCTTTTGCACCTTGTTTATTTCTTAGTTGGCTCTTGTGAGAGATTAATGGAATATCCCATTATGGGGGAGTGATGTGCTTTGTGCACTTCACAATCCTATAAAGGTGGGTACATTGGGAATACCACTTAGTATTGATATTGCAAGCCTATCTAGTCACTATGTGGTATGTCTTCTCATGAGAAATTCAAATTCTAAATAGTCCATTAATTATCTCTTGTTGGATCCTTTAATTGCCTCTTGTCTATCTTTAATTGGTATCACATTATGGGGGAGTAATATGCTATGTGTATATTACTAGCCTAGAAAATGTGTACATTTGAGATATTGTCATCTAGAGTTGATATTGTAAAATGTGTACATTTGAGATATTGTCATCTAGAGTTGATACTATAAATTATCTTGTTCCTAGGTGGCATGTTAGATCTACAAGTTGCAATTTGCTTTTTGTATGGTGTGAAGATGATGTCGGATATCCTTGCTATCTACCACCGAGAATTATTTCCATTTACTTCTTGTCTTTTGACAATTGGTACTCACTTTTGTGGTAGAATTTATTGACCATCTTTACATTGGCTTTTGTTTTTTATTTGCCTTTTCTCTTGCCAAGGATTGTATCATCTCCCTTTGTCTTCCATACCACTTGTGGATCTTGTTTATTTCTTGATCTTGTTTAGTGTTTTCTAGATATAGTGAAAGTGGTGATCCCACCTTGTGCATTTTGTATTCAAATGCAAATTCTCTCAATGCACTAGTCTTGGGGGAGCTATCCTATTTTCTATAAAACACTCGTCTTGCGATCCTTATCAAGTGTGTGTTGGTGGAAGGCAAGCCGTTTTCATTTTGGTACTTTGTGCCATCATGAAACTTTGTAGAGAGCTTGGTTTGTTTGGAACCATCCTCTCTTTTGGGAGTTTGATACCTTTTTTTAGTGTATCAATGGATATCTCATTCCTTGATGTATCTTTTGTTGATATTCCAAGTGATGATTTTTTATTCATTTTGGTATTCTTGTTCTTTGGTCATTTTGGTATCGGTTCTTGAAAGTCTTGAGCATGCATATTAACTTCATGTAGTATCTTTGGCATGCTTTCTTTCTTTTGATCTCTCTCTAATGGTTTGATGCTTGCATGCTCTCTCTTTTTTGAGATGTGCATGAAATTTCATTTCCTTTTCTATATGCACATATTTATGTGGAGTTTGTCCTATGTATTGTTGGTGTTTCTAACTCTTTGGTCCCAATGAGTTTGGGTACCATTTTGTTTGTGTTGTTGTTCTAGGAACAATTGGAGATACATTGGATGCTCGGCTCACTCACAAGGAAGGTGTTGTCATCATGTGCTTATTGGAGTCGAGCTAGGATGATCAATGAACTACTATCTACCTTCAATTGGTATCTACTACATCCTTCCAATGTTAACTCGGTAACAAGTATCTTCATATTCTTCATGCACACATTTCTTGCATCAACCTTGTGTAGGTTGTATCATGGCATGTTATTCATTCATTCTTGTGATACTTGTTCCCTTTCTCAAAGCATCCCAACAATGATCTCTTGTTGCTAGTTGTGATGTCTTTGATGGGTGTGTGGTAGGAATTCATTTATATACAATAAGACCATATCTAGCCATGTGCTATGCTTCCAAGCAAATATCTTATTGGTATATGTATGACCTCCCTTTGGATATCTTGTTCCTCGTGTTGTAACTATTTCGGGTGTACATCCTTCTTTGTAGATATATATCATCATGATTTCGTCTACCTAGAATCTTATACACTTGAGATAAGTTGCATATCTAGTTGATATCCTTTCTTTCACGTCCACCTTGTCTTTCTTATGTTATTTCTTTGGTGGCTCTGTGAAAGCTTTTGCCTTGAGTGCGTGTCTTCTATCGTTGCATCTTGATGCACTCTTGTGTGGTGAAGATTATTTTCCTCATGCTTATCTTTACGAGGCTTTTGCCATCTTAATTGGTATCCCTCGTCTTGATGAGGCTTTCATCTTCTATCTTCACCACGGGTTGTCACAAGCATAGGTTCTTTATATGCTTATTAGTAAGCTTGTGAACCCATTTGCTAGTTGTGTGTGGGAATGATAGGCCTTGCACCGTGTGCCTCATTCTTTCAAGACTTTATTGATGCTTAATGCTCATCCGTACATTAGTCTTCTCAAGTGCATTGCCTTGACTCACACACATCATTTTGGTTGAGCCCATTCTTAAGTTGCCTCTTTTACTTGTTGCTCAACCATGTGTTTGTTGCAAGTACTAGGCTTTGTTTCCTATATGCTCACTTGCACTTGTTGTAAGTTTCTATTGATTTTGGGGGAGCTATGATCCTATTTTGTGCACTTTGTATCCAAATACAAAAATTCTTATGTGTGCACAAATCATGGGGAGCTTCTCTAGTTTCTTTAGAACACTCCTTTGCTCATATCATAATATCTTTATTCATGTGGCACGTAGGATCATTGGTCTAGTTGGTTCAATTGATATCGTTGATTACTTGCTTCAATTGGTATCTTCTGATTGCTTGTGTCTCTCTTTGTTTTGTCTTTGTGACATATCTTTCTGTTGCAATCTTTGGGCCTCAATATAGTTTGTCTTCCTCCAAGTATTGACAGTTGGATATGTGTAGTGCATTCCATTCTCTTGTTGAGAAATACACAATTTATGGAGTAACACCTTCTATGTTGGCCTTCTAAGCTTTTGCCCATTTTGGCAATCGATGCCAATGGGGAAGAAGTTTCAGAGAGTTTTGTGGAGAAGTCTTCAGAGTTTTCTCTTGCTTTGGTTTTGTTCCTAAGCATTTGCATCTCATACGCACATGCATTATTGGTTGTTGCATTGCATGTTGATGCATAATTCCTTATATAAACTCTCGAAAGTGATTGTCATCAATTACCAAAATGGGGGAGATTGAAAGAACATGCGGTGCCCCCATGTTTGGTTTTGGTAATTGATGACAATCTCTATGGACTAATGGTTGCCTTGAGTTATATTTGAAGGTTTTGTCCATAGGATTGTCTTGAAGTCCATGTGTTGGTTTCAAGGAGTTTATGAGATGGCCAAAGTGCTTTTCAAGGAATTATCCAAAGATTGGTCATGTGTGAGTTGAGATGGCCAAAGTGCTTTTCAAGGAATTATCCAAATGATTGGTCATGTGTGAGTTGAGCTTATTGCAAGCATGTCTTGAAATAAGAATATTGTGTGATCATTCATGTTTACCTTCAAGACATCATCCAAATGAAGAGAGTTGGAAAGATTCAATGTTGATCAAGACTAAGTCAAGAGTGAATCAAGTTGATCAACTCACAAAGCGTAGAAGAAGTACCGAGAGGGATCAAGTGATCCCATGGTATGGTAAGCATTGTCCATTACGCTTTGTGTACTAACCCATGGTCTACGTGAGAGTTCTTTTTGGGGTTAGGTATGTTTCCATGGTCTTGCGTCAAGAGGAAGATCTTATACAACCCATGGAGGATGACATCAAGTGGTGATCGTCATCAAGTTTGTAGTGTGCAAGTTCAAGTGGAGCAACTCGAAGAGTGGCTCACCCATAATGGAGTATGGGGGAGCAATCAAGCTTGAAGCTTGCCGTCCATTGTGGTGTCAATGGAATTGTGAAGATGTGCCAAAGAGTGGCTCACCCATAGTGGAGTATGGGGGAGCAATCAACTAGTATTCATCGAGCCAACACAATCAAGAAAGGTGGTCCAACTTGAGGAAGTCAAGATTGTCATCATCTAGCTCAAGTGGACTATGTTCAAGGCAAAGGTTTGCCCTTGATAGGTCTTCTATTTTACCGGTCTCATAGTGGTAGTTGGGAGACCGGGTTGTAGGATCGATTGTCGTAGTATCAAGGGGGGCTCTTCTAGTGAGTAGCTTGATCGTATCGTTCGTCGAGAGCTCAAACCATTGCATCCTTGCATTATATTTCTTGGTTCTTGTTTGGTTCCATTTGTGAGTCTTAGAGCTTATGGTCATCTTGATGACAAGCTTGAGTTCATCGAAAACGGAGTTCGCATGCATCTTCTATGATGTTTTCGGTGTTGGAGGTTTTACCGGTCTTATCTGAGGAAGGGTTCTCATCATTTTATTATGGTCCTTTTTTCATTTGCTTATTATTGTTATTTCTCTCAAGATTGTGTTAGCCCTTGTCGTTATCTTTCCAACAAACTTGGTTTCGTTGTATTCGGAGATCGTATGCGAAAGTTGTGGCTGTTTTGATATTGCCTGTTTTACACAGAGAGGTTGTACCGCCCCATGGAGAGGTTGTACCGCCCCATGGAGAGGTTGTACCGCTTGACCGGTACAACCGGTGTTTGGAGCGGTTGTACCGCTTCAGAATTGGTCCGGAGGTTGTACCGGTCATGTACCGCTCTACCACCGGACTGGTCTCTATTGTGGTGCGGTTGTTGGGCGGTTGTGGGCCGGTTGTACCGCTTATTGCCTGTTACCGGTTGTACCGGTGCTCATAGAGGTTGTACCGCTCCTATGTTATTCTGTACATAACGGGCAGATTCGTGGGGACCTATTTAAGGGGGTCTTCTTCCCCAATGGTTCCCCATCTCTTGAGCTCGTTTTTGCCCCCATTGTTGACCTTCTTTGAGCTTGCTAACTCTCAATCCCTCCATGGATTCTTGCTAGTTTTTGAGGGAAAAGAGAGAGGAGATCTAGATCCACACTTCCACCAATCACTTTCTCCTCTATGTGAGGGGAACCCCTTGGATCTAGATCTTGGAGTTCTTGGTGTTCTCCTCCTTGTTCTTCCTCTCATTTTCCTCCCTAGCATTAGTTGCTTTGGTGGGATTTGGAGAGAAGGACTTGGGCACTCCGTGTGCACTTGCCATTCCTTTTGGTGCATAGGTTTGAGTTCTCCACGATGATACGTGGAAGTTACAAGTTGAGAAGCTTATTACTCTTGGGTGCTTGGTACCCTTGAGCTTGTTCCTCTTGGGTGCTTGGGCGCCCTAGACGGTTGGTGGTGTTCGGAGCTCAATCATTGTGGTGTAAAGCTCCGGGCAAGTGTCGGGGTCTCCAATTAGGTTGTGGAGATCGCCCCGAGCAATTTGACGGGTTTCGGTGATCGCCCCCAAGGGTTGCCAAAGTGTACGGGTTCGGTGACCGCCCCCAAGGGTTGCCAAAGTGTACGGGTTCGGTGACCGCCCCCAAGGGTTGTCATTTGTACGGGTTCGGTGACTGCCCTCAAGGGTCCCTTAGTGGAATCACGGCATCCTGCATTGTGCGAGGGCGTGAGGAGATTACGGTGGCCCCAGTGGCTTCTTGGGGAGCATTGTGCCTCCACACCGCTCCAAACGGAGATTAGCATCCGCAAGGGTGTGAACTTCGGGATACATCGTCGTCTCCGCGTGCCTCGGTTATCTCTTACCCGAGCTCTTTACTTATGCACTTTACTTTGTGATAGCCATATTGTTTCTTGTCATATATCTTGCTATCACATAGTTGCTTATCTTGCTTAGCATAAGTTGTTGGTGCACATAGGTGAGCCTAGTTGTTTTAGGTTTTGTGCTTGACAAATTAACCGCTAGGTTTATTCCGCATTTGTTCAAGCCTAAATCGTAATTATTTTAAAACGCCTATTCACCCCCCCCCCTCTAGGCGACATCCATGATCTTTCACTCCTGCTTGCAACTAATCGGTCAATGGGCACAACTACTCGATGCGTTACTACCTTGCGGATGGCTTCTATCCACCATGGACCAC
Organism: Triticum urartu; assembly: GCF_003073215.2. Lineage (NCBI taxonomy): Eukaryota > Viridiplantae > Streptophyta > Magnoliopsida > Poales > Poaceae > Triticum > Triticum urartu. Next base: position 468,569,716 of record NC_053025.1, on the reverse strand, counting down.
ACTAGTCAAAACAATTCCACGTTTAAAAGGTAACAAAAATATTCACTTTGCCCAATGTCAGTAAGCTGCTAGGAAAGATGTGGAGAGAGCCTTCATTGTGCTTCAAAAGCGCTCTGTAATTGTTCGTGGCCCTGCCGAGTACTAGAGCTCCAAGGTTCTATGGTAGATCATGACTTGTTGCATCATATTTCATAACATGATCATCGAAGACGAGAGGGAGATGTGTGAGAACTTACCATACATCACCAACGGGACTCTAGTTGAGCCAGAGTATGATCCAAATAGGATCCTGGCATTCCTAGAAGAGCATCACAAGATCGAGAACCGACAAGTGCATGCTCAGCTCCAAGATTATCTTATTGAGCATCAGTGACAACATCATAGCGCTTCCTAGTTGTTCTATCACATGTTATTTGGTACATTTTGACCATTCGATGTGTTTAAATTTGAATAATTCAGTTTGTAAACTTTGAATTTGGTTTTTAAACTATATTCGTGATTTGCTGGAACATTCATATTTATGTTTAGTTTCTATATGTGTGCTAATATATAGTTGCAATGTATACTAGATTTGCATAAGTTCAGAAAAACAAAAAAATCTCCATTATATATAGGGGATCAGTTTTGGTGAAAACTTAGTGGAGCAAAAATATTCCACTAAGGGTTTACTCGGCCGGATCCTCCTTTATTTATTGGGGATCCTTTAGAGTTTCCATTGTGGATTCGTTATCACATTGGCACTTGTCTATTCTCAAAATTGGTACATATTGTCGTGTTGGCAACTTTCAGGATTCAAGTGTATAGACATGTAACTTTTGTAGGATTTTATTAAGTAGCCACGGTAAAACACGGATTCCAGCGGGAACGCAAATTTCAAATAGCGAAACTATAGATTGGAACAAGACCTCAAAATTCACAATAACATGAAAGGAGCTAACAGAATAAAACTCTTATTATAAAACCTCTAAATAAAATAGTTTGGTTCACCGGGATAAGAAACACTACCTACAATTTGTAAGTAGTGCACACAATTACGAAGAGCTCCACCTACTAAGGTCTACGACATTAAAGGAACTAGAAAACACCAAATATGTGGGAGCGAATTTTGGGTCCTAGGGACTCTTGTTTCTAACATTTGGATTGTTGGTGTCTTGGAGATTCCAACTCCACTGTGTATATATCAATTGTGTTAGTTCGTGTATGTGTGGCAAAAGACATAAGAAAGTGCGAGGTAGCCCATGATTGGAGAGAATGAGATGTGGGGAGGTTCCGGTAGGTGCCCGACTTTATGAATTGGAAGTGGGGGAGAGGAAACACGAGGAGAATTAAGAACACACAAAGAGCATCAAGGATAACTAGCAAGGCCTACTAATATAGCACATGTTGGCAACACACATCTTGATTATGTGATCCTCCAACAAGGAAGTCAAGTCAAGAATGCTCTTATGACCTACATGCTACTCGATCGGTATAGTCAATCCACTCAAGTTCAAAGGAGAAAAGGGATACATGGTAGGGTTCATCACCAATTAATCTTAAGATAAGAGGCCTTGTAGTGGCTCGATAAAAGGAGAGTTGGATACAAAAACCTTAGAAGGTGGCCTTGAACTCCATGGTAGTATTATCCACTAGGGAGGCCTTGAATCACCTTGGGGAGAGGTAGATGAGAAAAGCTCAATTTGCTTTTGTCTAAATGACTTTCTAACCCTAAATCTATGAAGAGGTATGACTTATATAGGTTCCAAATGGAGGGGTCGGTGGAGGGGAAATACACATGGACCATGGGCCATTTACTATGTGTAGGCAGCTAACCTGGCGGTCCAAGGCATTCGTCCGGGATAGTCCAAGCCTGAAGTTTTCACGGGGCTTTGGCTCTTCAGGATGGTTGTCACTTGACTCCTTCCAGCAATGGGCAGTCCACCTCAAATGGCCTAAACAGTCCAACAACGGCCTTTTTGCTAGTGGTGGCACCAGCACTAGACAGTTCAGCACAAGTCTTTGTAGAGGCAGAACCAATGACCCACGAAAGAAGCCTAGGAAAAGCCTATGCATGGTAACATTGTACAATATTTTCCCCATCAAACAACAATACTAACCATGGTGTCATAGTATTATTTAATAAAGATTGCATAGAGCAGTCCTTGGTAGCCACCAACGGTCACTGAGAGCTAGCTCCGCCCTGAATATATGGGCGTGTCCAGGCTCGCTTAGGTACGGCTCGGACAGTCCCGCACAAGTGTGCGGGCGTGTCCGCGGCCACTCGGTCTTGCTTTGAATATTCTGGATTTGGTCCGGATAGTCTGGTCATGCAAATTCAACACTTCTTCGGTCTTTCATATGTCTTCTTGCTCCGAGTCCTCGGCTTTCACACCTATTTTTGTGCCTTCACATTCCAGGCCTTCATTCATAAGTGCACATAGTGTGTATGGGAAGCTCATCAAGGAGTAAAGTCACCTCAGCTTTAACTCACCTTTGCACAAGCTTGAGTCATTGGTCCAAGTGGAGCTTGGGGGCTTAGCGCGATCTTTTGCTGATGTCCGTGGGATGCTCTGAATCATCTTCCCCTCTGAATAGGATCCATCGGATGGCTCTGCGTGGATCTATTGTTGGGGAACGTAGCAGAATTTTAAAATTTTCTACGCATCACCAAGATCAATCTATGGAGTCATCTAGCAACGAGGGAGAGGGGAGTGCATCTACATACCCTTGTAGATCGCGAGCGGAAGCGTTCAAGAGAACGGGGTTGATGGAGTCGTACTCGTCGTGATCCAAATCACCGATGACCTAGCGCCGAACGGACGGCACCTCCGCGTTCAACACACGTACGGTTGGGAAGACGTCTCCTCCAACTTGATCCAGCAAGGGGGAAGGAGAGGTTGATGGAGATCCAGCAGCACGACGGCGTGGTGGTGGAAGCAACGGTGATCTCGGCAGGGCTTCGCCAAGCTCAGGGAGAGGGAGAGTGTCACGGGAGGGAGAGGGAGGCGCCAGGGGCTAGGGTGCGGCTGCCCTCCCCCCCCCACTATATATAGGACCCCTAGGGGGCGGCGGCCCTAGGAGATGCAATCTCCAAGGGGCGGCGGCCAAGGGGGGTGGAGTGCCCCCCAAGCCAAGTGGGGCGCCCCCACCCCTAGGGTTTCCAACCCTAGGCGCAGGGGGAGGCCCATGGGGGGCGCACCAGCCCACTAGGGGCTGGTTCCCCTCCCACTTCAGCCCATGGGGCCCTCCGGGATAGGTGGCCCCACCCGGTGGACCCCCGGGACCCTTCCGGTGGTCCCGGTACAATACCGATTACCCCCGAAACTTTCCCGATGGCCGAAACTTGACTTCCTATATATAAATCTTCACCTCCGGACCATTCCGGAACTCCTCGTGACGTCCGGGATCTCATCCGGGACTCCGAACAACTTTCGGGTTACCGTATACTAATATCAACAACCCTAGCGTCACCGAACCTTAAGTGTGTAGACCCTACGGGTTCGGGAGACACGCAGACATGACCGAGACGACTCTCCGGTCAATAACCAACAGCGGGATCTGGATACCCATGTTGGCTCCCACATGCTCCTCGATGATCTCATCGGATGAACCACGATGTCGAGGATTCAATCAATCCCGTATACAATTCCCTTTGTCAATCGGTACGTTACTTGCCCGAGACTCGATCGTCGGTATCCCAATACCTCGTTCAATCTCGTTACCGGCAAGTCACTTTACTCGTACCGTAATGCATGATCCCGTGATCAACCACTTGGTCACATTGAGCTCATTATGATGATGCATTACCGAGTGGGCCCAGAGATACCTCTCCGTCATACGGAGTGACAAATCCCAGTCTCGATTCGTGCCAACCCAACAGACACTTTCGGAGATACCTGTAAGTGACCTTTATAGTCACCCAGTTACGTTGTGACGTTTGGCACACCCAAAGCACTCCTACGGTATCCGGGAGTTGCACAATCTCATGGTCTAAGGAAATGATACTTGACATTCGGAAAAGCTCTAGCAAACGAACTACACGATCTTTGAGCTATGCTTAGGATTGGGTCTTGTCCATCACATCATTCTCCTAATGATGTGATCCCGTTATCAATGACATCCAATGTCCATAATCAGGAAACCATGACTATCTTTTGATCAACGAGCTAGTCAACTAGAGGCTCACTAGGGACGTGTTGTGGTCTATGTATTCACACATGTATTACGATTTCCGGATAACACAATTATAGCATGAACAATAGACAATTATCATGAACAAGGAAATATAATAATAACCATTTTATTATTGCCTCTAGGGCATATTTCCAACAGTCTCCCACTTGCACTAGAGTCAATAATCTAGTTACATTGTGATGAATCGAACACCCATGCAGTTCTGGTGTTGATCATGTTTTGCTCTAGGGAGAGGTTTAGTCAACGGATCTGCCACATTCAGGTCCGTATGTACTTTACAAATATCTATGTCTCCATTTTGAACACTTTCACGAATGGAGTTGAAGCGACGCTTGATATGCCTGGTCTTCCTGTGAAACCTGGGCTCCTTGGCAAGGGCAATAGCTCCAGTGTTGTCACAGAAGAGAGTCATCGGGCCCGACGCATTGGGTATGACTCCTAGGTCGGTAATGAACTCCTTCACCCAGATTGCTTCTTGTGCTGCCTCCGAGGCTGCCATGTACTCCGCTTCACATGTAGATCCCGCCACAACGCTTTGCTTGCAACTGCACCAGCTTACTGCCCCACCATTCAAAATATACACGTATCCGGTTTGTGACTTAGAGTCATCCAGATCTGTGTCGAAGCTAGCATCGACGTAACCCTTTACGACGAGCTCTTCGTCACCTCCATAAACGAGAAACATATCCTTAGTCCTTTTCAGGTACTTCAGGATATTCTTGACCGCTGTCCAGTGTTCCATGCCGGGATTACTTTGGTACCTTCCTACCAAACTTACGGCAAGGTTTACATCAGGTCTGGTACACAGCATAGCATACATGATAGACCCTATGGCCGAGGCATAGGGGACGACACTCATCTTTTCTCTATCTTCTGCCGTGGTCGGGCATTGAGCCGTGCTCAATCTCGTACCTTGCAATACAGGCAAGAACCCCTTCTTTGACTGATCCATTTTGAACTTCTTCAATATCTTGTCAAGGTACGTACTCTGTGAAAGACCAATGAGGCGTCTCGATCTATCTCTATAGATCTTGATGCCTAATATATAAGCAGCTTCTCCAAGGTCCTTCATTGAAAAACACTTGTTCAAGTAGGCCTTTATGCTTTCCAAGAATTCTATATCATTTCCCATCAACAGTATGTCATCCACATACAATATGAGAAATGCTACAGAGCTCCCACTCACTTTCTTGTAAATGCAGGCTTCTCCATAAGTCTGCGTAAACCCAAATGCTTTGATCATCTCATCAAAACGAATGTTCCAACTCCGAGATGCTTGCACCAGCCCATAGATCGAGCGTTGGAGCTTGCACACCTTGTCAGCATTCTTAGGATCGACAAAACCTTCCGGCTGCATCATATACAATTCTTCCTTAAGGAAACCATTAAGGAATGCCGTTTTGACGTCCATTTGCCATATCTCATAATCATAGAATGCGGCAATTGCTAACATGATTCGGACGGACTTCAGCTTCGCTACGGGTGAGAAAGTCTCATCGTAGTCAACCCCTTGAACTTGTCGATAACCCTTAGCGACAAGCCGAGCTTTATAGATGGTCACATTACCATCCGCGTCTGTCTTCTTCTTAAAGATCCATTTATTTTCTATGGCTCGCCGATCATCGGGCAAGTCAGTCAAAGTCCATACTTCGTTTTCATACATGGATCCTATCTCGGATTTCATGGCTTCCAGCCATTTGTCGGAATCCGGGCCCGCCATCGCTTCTTCATAGTTCGAAGGTTCACCATTGTCTAACAACATGATTTCCAGGACAGGGTTGCCGTACCACTCTGGTGCGGAACGTGTCCTTGTGGACCTACGAAGTTCAGTAGCAACTTGATCTGAAGTTTCATGATCATCATCATTAACTTCCTCTCTAGTCGGTGCAGGCACCTCAGGAACATTTTCTTGAGCTGCGCCACTTACCGGTTCAAGAGGTAATACTTCATCAAGTTCTACTTTCCTCCCACTTACTTCTTTCGAGAGAAACTCTTTCTCTAGAAAGGATCCATTCTTGGCAACAAAGATCTTGCCTTCGGATCTGAGGTAGAAGGTATACCCAATAGTTTCTTTAGGGTATCCTATGAAGACGCATTTTTCCGATTTGGGTTCGAGCTTTTCAGGTTGAAGTTTCTTGACATAAGCATCGCATCCCCAAACTTTTAGAAACGACAGCTTAGGTTTCTTCCCAAACCATAATTCATACGGTGTGTCTCAACGGATTTCGACGGAGCCCTATTTAAAGTGAATGCGGCAGTCTCTAAAGCATAGCCCCAAAATGACAGCGGTAGATCGGTAAGAGACATCATAGATCGCACCATATCCAATAGAGTGCGATTACGACGTTCGGACACACCATTACGCTGAGGTGTTCCAGGCGGCGTGAGTTGTGAAACTATTCCACATTTCCTTAAGTGTGTGCCAAATTCGTGACTCAAGTATTCTCCCCCACGATCTGATCGCAAGAACTTGATTTTTCTGTCACGTTGATTCTCAACCTCACTCTGAAATTCCTTGAACTTTTCAAAGGTCTCAGACTTGTGTTTCATTAAGTAGACATACCCATATCTACTCAAGTCATCAGTGAGGGTGAGAACATAACGATAGCCACCGCGAGCCTCAACACTCATTGGACCGCACACATCAGTATGTATGATTTCCAATAAGTTGGTTTCTCGCTCCATTGTTCCTGAGAACGGAGTCTTGGTCATTTTACCCATGAGGCATGGTTCGCACGTGTCAAATGATTCATAATCAAGAGACTCCAAAAGTCCATCTGCATGGAGCTTCTTCATGCGTTTGACACCTATGTGACCAAGGCGGCAGTGCCACAAGTATGTGGGACTATCATTATCAACCTTACATCTTTTGGTATTCACACTATGAATATGTGTAACATTACGCTCGAGATTCATTAAGAATAAACCATTCACCAGCGGAGCATGACCATAAAACATATCTCTCATATAAATAGAACAACCATTATTCTCGGATTTAAATGAGTAGCCATCTCGAATTAAACGAGATCCTGATACAATGTTCATGCTCAAAGCTGGCACTAAATAACAATTATTGAGGTTTAAAACTAATCCCGTAGGTAAATGTAGAGGTAGCGTGCCGACGGCGATCACATCGACCTTGGAACCATTCCCGACGCGCATCGTCACCTCGTCCTTCGCCAGTCTCCGCTTATTCCGCAGCTCCTGCTTTGAGTTACAAATGTGAGCAACTGCACCGGTATCAAATACCCAAGAGCTACTACGAGTATTGGTAAGGTACACATCAATTACATGTATATCACATATACCTTTCGTGATGCCGGCCTTCTTGTCCGCTAAGTATTTGGGGCAGTTCCGCTTCCAGTGACCACTTCCCTTGCAATAAAAGCACTCAGTCTTGGGCTTGGGTCCATTCTTTGGCTTCTTCCCGGTAGCTTGCTTGCCGGGCGCGGCAACTCCCTTGCCGTCCTTCTTGAAGTTCTTTTTACCCTTGCCTTCTTGAACTTAGTGGTTTTATTCACCATCAACACTTGATGTTCCTTTTTGATTTCCACCTCTGCTGATTTCAGCATTGAATATACCTCAGGAATGGTCTTTTCCATCCCCTGCATATTGAAGTTCATCACAAAGCTCTTGTAGCTCGGTGGAAGCGACTGAAGGATTCTGTCAATGACCGCGTCATCCGGGAGATTAACTCCCAGCTGAGTCAAGCGGTTATGCAACCCAGACATTTTGAGTATGTGCTCACTGACAGAACTATTTTCCTCCATCTTACAACTGAAGAACTTGTCGGAGACTTCATATCTCTCGACCCGGGCATGAGCTTGGAAAACCATTTTCAGCTCTTCGAACATCTCATATGCTCCGTGTCTCTCAAAACGCTTTTGGAGCCCCGGTTCTAAGCTGTAAAGCATGCCGCACTGAACGAGGGAGTAATCATCAGCACGTGACTGCCAAGCGTTCATAACGTCTTGGTTCTCTGGGATGGGTGCGTCACCTAGCGGTGCTTCTAGGACATAATCTTTCTTGGCAGCTATGAGGATGATCCTCAGGTTCCGGACCCAGTCCGTATAGTTGCTGCCATCATCTTTCAGCTTGGTTTTCTCTAGGAACGCGTTGAAGTTGAGGACAACATGGGCCATTTGATCTACAAGACATATTGTAAAGATTTTAGACTAAGTTCATGATAATTAAGTTCATCTAATCAAATTATTCAATGAACTCCCACTCAGATAGACATCCCTCTAGTCATCTAAGTGAAACATGATCCGAGTCAACTAGGCCGTGTCCGATCATCACGTGAGACGGACTAGTCAACATCGGTGAACATCTTCATGTTGATCGTATCTTCTATACGACTCATGCTCGACCTTTCGGTCTTCCGTGTTCCGAGGCCATGTCTGTACATGCTAGCCTCAGCAAGTTGCGTGTGTAAATCTGGCTTACACCTATTGTATTCGAATGTTAGAATCTATCACACCCGATCATCACGTGGTGCTTCGAAACAACGAACCTTCGCAACGGTGCACAGTTAGGGGGAACACTTTCTTGAAATTATTACGAGGGATCATCTTATTTAAGCTACCGTCGTTCTAAGCAAATAAGAATGTAAAACATGATAAACATCACATGCAATCAAATAGTGACATGATATGGCAATATCATTTGCACCTTTTGATCTCCATCTTCGGGGCTCCATGATCATCTTCGTCACCGGCATGATCTCCATCATCATGATCTCCATCATCGTGTCTTCTGAAGTTGCTCTTCATCTATTACTTCTACTACTATGGCTAACGGTTTAGCAATAAAGTAAAGTAATTACATGACGTTTATGTTGACACGCAGGTCATAAATAAATTAAGACAACTCCTATGGCTCCTGCCAGTTGTCATACTCATCGACATGCAAGTCGTGATTCCTATTACAAGAACATGATCAATCTCATACATCACATATATCATTCATCACATCCTTTTGGCCATATCACATCACATGGCACATGCTGCAAAAACAAGTTAGACGTCCTCTAATTGTTGTTGCAAGTTTTTACGTGGCTGCTATAGGTTTCTAGCAAGAATGTTTCTTACCTACGCCAAAACCACAAAGTGATATGCCAATTTCTATTTACCCTTCATAAGGACCCTTTTCATCGAATCCGATTCGACTAAAGTGGGAGAGACAGACACCCGCTAGCCACTTTATGCAACTAGTGCATGTCAATCGGTGGAACCAGTCTCACGTAAGCGTACGTGTAAGGTCGGTCCGGGCCGCTTCATCCCACGATGCCGCCGAATCAAGATAAGACTAGTAACGGGAAAGTAAATTGACAATATCGACGCCCACAACTGCTTTGTGTTCTACTTGTGCATAGAAACTACGCATAGACCTAGATCATGATGCCACTGTTGGGGAACGTAGCAGAATTTAAAATTTTCTACGCATCACCAAGATCAATCTATGGAGTTATCTAGCAACGAGGGAAAGGGGAGTGCATCTACATACCCTTGTAGATCGCGAGTGGAAGCGTTCAAGAGAACGGGGTTGATGGAGTCGTACTCATCGTGATCCAAATCACCGATGACCGAGCACCGAACGGACGGCACCTCCGCATTCAACACACGTACGGTTGGGGAAGACGTCTCCTCCTTCTTGATCCAGCAAAGGGGAAGGAGAGGTTGATGGAGATCCAGCAGCACGACGGCGTGGTGGTGGAAGAAGTGGTGATCTCGGCAGGGCTTCGCCAAGTCAGCGAGAGGGAGAGGTGTCACAGGAGGGAGAGGGAGGCGCCAGGGGCTAGGGTGCGGCTGCCCTCCCTCCCCCCCCACTATATATAGGGGCCCCTAGGGGGGGCCCCGGAGCTCCTCGCCAGGAATGGGATCTCAAGGGGGCGGCGGCCAAGGGGGGGAACTTGCCCCCCAAGCCAGTGGGGCGCCCCCCACCCTAGGGTTTCCAACCCTAGGGCAGGGGGAGGCCCAAGGGGGGCGCACCTGCCCACCAGGGGCTGGTTCCCTCCCACTTCAGCCCATGGGGCCCTCCGGGATAGGTGGCCCCACCCGGTGGACCCCCGGGACCCTTCCGGTGGTCCCGGTACAATACCGGTGACCCCCGAAACTTTCCCGATGGCTGAAACTGGACTTCCTATATATAATTCTTCACCTCCGGACCATTCCGGAACTCCTCGTGACGTCCGGGATCTCATCCGGGACTCCGAACAACTTTCGGGTTACCGCATACTAATATCTCTAAAACCCTAGCGTCACCGAACCTTAAGTGTGTAGACCCTACGGTTCCAA
>NC_053025.1:468533723-468558247 GCF_003073215.2 Triticum urartu | reverse complement strand
GAACAATCATCCCCACAAATCCTGGACACATCATATTTATCTTGAAGCTTTGTCCACAACTCATGAGCATCCCGGAACGGCATGAGTTGAAATATAACTACATTGCTCAAAGCATCGAAAAGCACATTAGAAGCTTGAGCATTGAGATAAGAGTTTTTCTCATCCTCTAAAGATAATCTTTGGGGATCCTTTGGAGGAGAAACACCCATATCTACAATTCGCTCTAAATTTGGGTCCATGACCCTAAAGAGATTAAGCATGCGAATTACCCAAACATCAAAATTTGTGCCATCGAAACTAAGAGTGTCAGAGAATCCTAATCCCCTAGTCAACATCTTTACTCTCTAGGTGGTTAAGCCTAACAAAGAGAGACGAGACTCTGATACCAATTGAAAGATCGTGGATGTCGCCTAGAGGGGGGTGAATAGGCGTTTTAAAATAATTACGGTTTAGGCTAGAACAAATGCGGAATAAACCTAGCGGTTAATTTGTCAAGCACAAAACCTACAACAACTAGGCTCGCCTATGTGCACCAACAACCTATGCTAAGCAATATAAACTACTAGGTGCTAGAAAGATATAAGACAAGAAACAATATGGCTATCACAAAGTAAAGTGCATAAGTAAAGGGCTCGGGTAAGAGATAAACCGAGGCACGGAGACGACGATGTATCCCGAAGTTCACACCCTTCGGATGCTAATCTCCGTTTGGAGCGGTGTGGAGGCACAATGCTCCCCAAGAAGCCACTAGGGCCACCGTAATCTCCTCACGCCCTCGCACAATGCAAGATGCCGTGATTCCACTAAGGGACCCTTGAGGGCGGTCACCGAACCCGTACAAATGGCAACCCTTGGGGGCGGTCACCGAACCCGTACACTTTGGCAACCCTTGGGGGCGGTCACCGGTACCCGTCAAATTGCTCGGGGCGATCTCCACAACCTAATTGGAGACCCCGACGCTTGCCCGGAGCTTTACACCACAATGATTGAGCTCCGAACACCACCAACCGTCTAGGGCGCCCAAGCACCCAAGAGGAACAAGCTCAAGGGTACCAAGCACCCAAGAGTAATAAGCTTCTCAACTTGTAACTTCCACGTATCACCGTGGAGAACTCAAACCGATGCACCAAATGCAATGGCAAGGGCACACGGAGTGCCCAAGTCCTTCTCTCTCAAATCCCACCGAAGCAACTAATGCTAGGGAGGAAAATGAGAGGAAGAACAAGAAGGAGAACACCAAGAACTCCAAGATCTAGATCCAAGGGGTTCCCCTCACATAGAGGAGAAAGTGATTGGTGGAAATGTGGATCTAGATCTCCTCTCTCTTTTCCCTCAAAAACTAGCAAGAATCCATGGAGGGATTGAGAGTTAGCAAGCTCGAAAGAAGGTCAACAATGGGGGAAGAACACGAGCTCAAGGATAAGGTTCATTGGGGAAGAAGACCCCCTTTTATAGGTGGGGAAAATCCAACCGTTATGCTCACAGCCCGCACAGAGCGGTCCGCTCCAGGAGCGATATGTGACGCCCCAAGACCGATGCTCGAGAAGACTTCCATAGGTTCCGGGTTTCTTCGTGTGTTTCATTTTTGCTTGCTCCTTTTATTTTTGCATTGCATCATGTCATCCCTTCACATGTATAAATCCTTTTGCATCTCACTTAAATAAATTGCATAGATCGTTGATCTATTTAAATCAAGGGAACTCACATGGTGGTTTCTATTTAAAACATACCCTTCCAATATTTAGGGAGCTATTATAAAGTATTCCATTAATTTGGAATTATCCGCAACCCACTTGCATGTTAAATCTTTGACCTTTCCTTCTTCCGATTTTCGACTCTCAAACTTTGTCGATAATTCTTTTACCTTTTCCGGAGCTCTACCAAAATTCCCAACATTTTTGGACCTATCGAGTACCCACTTCCTTCTCACACTCATTTGAATTAAATTCAAATGAGTTTGAATTCAAACTTCACATGTGTGCTCTTTTCTATTTTTGGCGCTGCGGCCTCGTTGCTCCCCTGTCTCTCTGTTGCGCCAGGGACTCGAGCCCTCCACTAGCAGGTCGCCCCATCACGCCTCCTTTTCCCTGCCTCTCCTGCATTTCTTTTCCTTTCCCTAGTTCGCTCTTAGTTTCTCTCTACAGGACCTGCCTTGGACGCCCAGGTCTACTGCTCCAACCAACGCCTCAGGCAGCCTTGCCATCGTCGTTGCCTAGCCAGGAGGCCACCCGATCTGGACGCCCACAGACCTCAGGCCATCTTCGGTTGCTGCCCGCTGGCCTCGTCGCTCCTCTTGTCACTGCCAAGGCGCGGCAACCAGGGAAGCTCAAGACCGCCTTCGGGGTTTCCGCCAAGTTTGTCCATTGCCAGAACGAGTCAGAGATCCATCGATGCATCTCTGTGTGGAACGTGACAAGTACAACTGGTTGCCCCAAGCAACACACCGCAAACGCCAAGTACCTCTACCGAGGGCCCCGAACGTCTACGAAATGCATAGCACTACGTGGGAGACCTCGGATTCACCAAGTTCCCACGACGACAAGTGTAACCCGTCGGATCGTCTAGTTCGACTACGACTCGTGTACGACTACGCGGGATTCCTCGGACGCCAAGTTCAACGATGTATCAAGTACCTCTACCGGTGACTCGAACATCTACGAACCGTGTACAACTACCGCCGCTGTAATTTTGACAAGAAACTTGTACCACTACCGTCGTGAGTACCTCTACCGTCGTCATGTAACCCTACTTCCACTACGAACGGCCCGAGAACGTCTACTTCCTCTACTTCGCACCAAACTCGAACCGCTCGGGAATGCTCCCTTCGAAGGTATAACCTCAAGACAACCGCCGTGGACGAATTTTGCGTGATGTATGAGTTGCACCCTATGTTTGCATCGTGTCCGAGTTGTCACTTGCTCGGTCCTCCTCTTCTGCTGCTAACTCGTGGGACACCCGGAATCCGGGAGCACCCCACCATCTTTTGCACGCATCCGCACTTTTCTCCTTTGCATCGGTATCTCAATCGAGTTACCGGAACCGGAATGCTGCCGTGGCACCGTTTTCGTTATCGTTGCCGTGGCACCCCTTTCCTTTCCGCCACGATGACAAATGCTTCATAATATGCTCATGTCAACATTTTCATAAAAAAATGCATAAACTTGCTCATGTCATCCGCATCATGATAACAACAATTAAAATGTTTAAAATTGTTGTTGCACCAAATTGCTAATGCATATGGGGATTTACCGGAATTGTTGTTCGTTGTTTCCGGCCTCATTTAAACTTGACTAGATAGGTAGTTTGACTTTGCCCCACCTCTTGCCATGTTTAACAACATTTAATATTGTTGGGTACATAAACAAGATTGAACTAAATAAGTCATGTGGTGTTTCGTCAATATGCAACTCCGTTGCATATTGAGCTCCACTTAACTTGTAGTATTGCTTGTGCACTTTTCCAGGTCATGCCTCATTAAACCGGACATGCATCATACTTGATTGTGCATCATGCCATGATTATGTGATGGTTGTTTACTATGTGGTTTGCTTCTTTCCAGGTTGCTTCTCGCGTTAGCTTCGGTTTCGTTCTGGAGTTGTGAGGATCCGTTCGACTACGTCCATTTGTCTTCTTCATGGACTCGTTCTTCTTCTTTGCGGGATCTCAGGCAAGATGACCATACCCTCGAAATCACTTCTATCTTTGCTTGCTAGTTGCTCGCTCTTTTGCTATGCCTATGCTGCGATACCTACCACTTGCTTATCATGCCTCCCATATTGTTGATCCAAGCCTCTAACCCCCCTTGTCCTAGCAAAATGTTGTTTGGCTATGTTACCGCCTTGCTCAGCCCCTCTTATAGCGTTGTTAGTTGCAGGTGAAGATTGGAGTTTGTTCCTTGTTGGAACATGGATATTTTGTTGGGATATCACAATATCTCTTATTTAATTAATGCATCTATATACTTGGTAAAGGGTGGAAGGCTCGGCCTTATGCCTGGTGTTTTGTTCCACTCTTGCCGCCCTAGTTTCCGTCATATCAGTGTTATGTTCCCGGATTTTGCATTCCTTACACGGTTGGGTTATAATGGGAACCCCTCGACAGTTCGCCTTGAATAAAACTCCTCCAGCAAGTCCCAACCTTGGTATTACCATTTGCACTAACAACCTACCACCTTCCCTTGGGTTTTGCAGACTCAAGGGTCATCTTTATTTTAACCCCCCCCCCCTCGGGCCAGTGCTTCTCTAAGTGTTGGTCCGAAACGGGCAGCCTGCGGGGCCACCTCGGGGGAAACTCGAGGGCCGGTTTTCCTCGTAGCTTGACCTATCTGAGTGTGCCCTGAGAACGAGATATGTGCAGCTCCTATCGGGATTTGTCGGCACATTCGGGCGGCTTTGCTGGACTTGTTTTACCATTGTCGAGGATGTCTTGTAACCGGGATGCCGAGTCTGATCGGATTGTCTTGGGAGAAGGAATATCCTTCGTTGACCATGAGAGCTTGAGATGGGCTAAGTTGGGACACCCCTACAGGGATTGATCTTTCGAAAGCCGTGCCCGTGGTTATGGGCAGAAGGGAATTTATTAATGTCCGGTTGTAGAAAACCTAAAGTTGATCTTAATTAAAATGCACCAACCGCGTGTGTAACCATGATGGTCTCTTCTCGGCGAAGTCCGGGAAGTGAACACGGTGTTGGAGTTATGCTTGACGTAGGTTGTTCTAGGATCACTTCTTGATCTTAGTTTCTCGAACGTGCTTTGCCTTCTCTTCTCGCTCTCATTTGCGTATGTTAGCCACCAAATATGCTAGTCGCTTGTTGCAGCTCCACCTCATACCTTTTACCCTACCTATGAGCTTAAATAGTCTTGATCGCGAGGGTGTGAGATTGGTGAGTCCCCGTGACTCAGAGATACTTCCAAAGCCAGTTTGCAGGTGCCGATGATACCGTGCAGGTGATGCAACCGAGCTCAAGGAGGAGCTCGATGAAGATCTTGTCCATTGTGTTGTTTCGTTTCAGTCGATCAGTAGTGGAGCCCAATTGGGACGATCGGGGATCTGTGTAGCATTTGGGGTAGTCTTCTTTTATTTTGGTTCCAGTCGGACCTTGATTGTATCTGGATGATGTAATGCTTATTCATGTATTGTGTGAAGTGGCGATTGTAAGCCAACTATGTATCTCTTTCCCTTATGTATTACATGGGTTGTGTGAAGATTACCTCACTTGCGACATTGCTTTCAATGCGGTTATGCCTCTAAGTCGTGCTTCGACACGTGGGAGATATAGCCGCATCGAGGGCGTTACAAGTTGGTAATCAGAGCCTTCCCCGACTTAGGAGCCCCCTGCTTGATCGAATCGCTGGCGTTGTTGAGTCTAGAAATGTTTTGAGTCTTTAGGATTATATATATCGGAGAGTTAGGAATTCTTTTTACTCCTCAGTCCCTTCGTCGCTCTGGTGAGGCATCCTGACGTAGAGTTTTGACTCTTCTCTTCTCAAATTTCACTAAAAAAATTTAGGATCACGCGGGTATCTTGGAATCATGTTCTGATGGTTTTGTGACGAGAACATTGTTCTTGGTGCCTCCTCATTTAGGGGTTGTGGCAGTGTCCCGGGGAGTTGAGCTCCGAGGTGTTGTCGTCACAATTTTATCGTTGCAGTTCTGGAATACCTGAGTTTCGCCGACATCGAAAATCTCTTTTATGCAGTTGTTGGTGAGATAACCTCGACGCCACCCAGTACTGGGGCGGGAGTTCGGGAGTATTGCCATAACTTGTATAACGGATGCTTTTCGAAGGTTGAGGTAAACGATTTCCGAAGGTTTCTTGGTTATGTGTTGAAGGATGGATATAGCTGGATGTAGGATTTGCTAGTTTTGGGTGAGATATTATGCTTCCCCTATATCCCCAACACCTGATTGCATAACCGAAAAGTTTCGGGAGTTTATAAGTGGGAATTCAAGTATATCGCAGGATATCTTTCTGACAGATGTCTGATATGAAAATGGGGTTTGACGTCTAGTGGTCCGCCTATCCACGGTTGGTTTTACAGTGGTCTCGTTGTGTCTTAAAGAGTCCTTGGCTATGCCGACTTGGGGACGCTTCGTATGTCATGTGCACTGCCTTGTACATGATGGTGCTATACAATCGAGCCCGTGTAGGCCCCACCACGAAAACTTCGGACGAAATCTCTATCATATGTTTGTTCCGGCTTATTTCGCAAGCCAATCCTTTGTTTTGTTTTGAATTCTGGTATTCGAGTTGCTTCAGAGTCAAATGTTGATTCCATACCTTTTCTAAGCGGTGTTCTCATATTTCTATGTGAATACTAATCCTTCATGACAATCGAGATTGTCATGCCAATCCTTTTCAACCGGTGTGTTTCTCTTCAAGTGGATTCGATCATTTCAACATCCGCAAGACCAATTATCAGTTCTTCTCAACGATGTTTGTTTCATCCGTCTCCAAGTTGCCTTTGTTTTCCCGCCCACCCACCCTTTTGCTTCAAGGACTCGGACTTCTTAATCAACTATCCATTTTATTCATGTGAAGCCTCTTCATCTTTTTCTTTCAAATTTCGATCCGGTGATTTATCGTGCAGTTTCTAAGGAAGCTTCAAGTTCATCATTACTCGTTCTCTTTCTTCTCCGGTGGATTCAATTCAAGCTTTGTTGATCATATCCTTTTCCTCGTTCCAAATGCTTTCCCATGCCGTTGCACCCCCTGAATCATTCACCTCTCGCTATTCAATTGTTCCGGAGTGCTGAAGATATCTCGAAGATTCGTGTTTTCACTTTGCATCCGTTCAAGATATTTCGAGGTCTTACCTTATTCAAGCCAATTATTCAACCGGTGCAATCTCTCTTTTAAATCTCTTCAACAGTGTTTCTTTTGAGTGGGCCCTAACCCACAGTTCTTTTCCTAGGATCTTACCTGACTCTTCTTATTTTACCGGAGCTATCTCAAATTCTTGCAAAGTTTGACGTAAGAATGAGTTATCATCAGTCACTTGCCTTCTCCAAGATCTTTCAAATTCTTTTCATCATTGGTTCAACCTTTATAATTTTCATCCCAGAGTATCTCAACAATTCATGGTAGTGTTTCTCGTCGTCATTCTCAGACTTTGAAGATCGAAGAAGAGTTTTTCCTCCATATCTTGCTCCATTCTCTTCAAGATTCGTGATTCTATCTTGTTGCCATCCTCTCATAATTGTTTTCGATTGTAAGAATTCTTTTCACCCATTGGGAGCAATTCAGGAGTCTTTTCAGTTTGATTATCCGGAGCCCATCATCTTAGAATTATTCATTCCAGCTTTCAGCTCTTGTTCTCCAAATCTTACCGGTGCATCAATCAAGGATTCTCTAATCAGCTCGTGATCTATTCGTTATCTTGCATCTATCTCTCAAGTGTCTTGATTCGTTTTCCAATTCTTACCGGTGATTCATCTCTTTTATTCATTCATTTTAATTCTTACGGTGGTCCATTCAAGAATTCTATTTCGTTGTTTTTTCTATCAATCCATTCATTATTTCCAAATCCTACCGGTGGTTCATTAAAGACCTTCCCAAGTTGCGCTATATCTATCTTCATCCTTGCTACGAGAATAAGTGGTATGCCAAATCCGTTTGCTTGTCATCAAGTTAATTGGTGAAGGATAAGCATAATGTAATTCTTATTCTTGTGTCATTCTTATGTTAATCCCTTCTTCCGGAGTTTGTTCACGATGGTTAAATTCTCGGTTCGAGATGCTCTATCTTTTCTTCCCGGAGTTCCAAGCTCTCGCAATTATATCATCACGGAGTTCCATCTAAATCATTTGCAAGGCTTCACCTTGTGTTTTCAACTTCTCTTTCTTTTTATCATCATTTTGTTACCGGAGTTTCTTCATGGAGGTTCTACATGATGGTTCACCAAGGATTTAATCCCTTCTCGAAGTGTTCTTTGAGATTCTTTCCAGAGGAGTTCAATTATTATTCATCTTGCATCCCAAAGTCCAATTCATTCTATCTTATCTTTTGAGGTGGTGTTATGTCATTTTTGATAATTTTCCTTCGTGTTTCATGATTCACAAGTTATCAAGAATGAAATATTTTAAATCCATCAATCTCGTCATTGGAGATATCTTGGGTTATATTTCACCTAAAGCCTTCCTTAAGGATGTTGCTATTGGGGTGCTTATCAATAACTCAAGTTTCCTCCTAGTCTCGCGATGAAGGATGTTTTCATCTCTCCGTCGCTCTCAAGCAAGCAATTGTTTTCGTTTGTGGCAGGTTGTCACCTCAAGTTCTTGAGATGTTTTCCATAAGCCCACATCAACCTTATGCTTTCGTTGTTGATAATCCAACAACTCCGTTCAACCTTCTCTTTGTAAGCATGCTCTTTCGATTTTATTTGCGAGAGTTGTCATTCTTCTTCTTCGTTCTTTTCTTTCCAACCATCTAGAGTTTCCATTCCATTCTTTCTTTTCTTCCGGAGGCATTGTGATGTTTCTCTCTTCTCTCATCATCTCAAGTTGTGAAGATCATGTTCTTTTTGTGCTTATCCATTTAACCAGAGTTTCGTGTTTTCATTCAAGTTCTCTCACCTTATCAACTTTTGCCTCCTTTCTCAACCGGAGTGCCGTCTGAAATCGTTCTTACCCCTTGTGCCATTCTTTCAATAGTTCCGGAGGCAGTGTGTTGTTGATTTCATCAAGTATATTCTCATCTTATCAAGTTCTTATTCAATTCCTTTTCTTTTTAGTCGGAGTGTTGTCCAAATTATATCATTCTTTTTCCTTCTCTATCTTGTTTTAACCGGAGTGTCATTTCTATCATTCCTCTTCTAACCGTAGTCTCATCCAAGTGCTTTCGTTTGGCAAAGTTTATATTCTTTACCTTCCATGTCCAACCGGAGTGTTGTCGTAATTGATCCTTATCGTTCCTTGTACTTCTCGTCTCTACCGGAGTGCTTGCATGTACTTCTTGCCCATTGCAACCCTTTTTCGTATGTCTTTCAACCTACAAGGTTCTTGTAATTTTCCTTGTTCCTCTTTTCTAACGGAGTGTTTTCAACTTTGTTCATCTCCGTTGTATCCTTTATTTCAAGTTGTTCAACCTCTCAAGGTTCTTTGGTTTCACTCGTTTGTCAAAGAAGCAACTTAGTTTTACCTCTTATTTTCCTCTTTCGTTTTCTCTCCGGTGTCATTATAGATCTCGGGACGAGATCCTCTCGTAGTGGTGGAGTGTTGTGACGCCCCAAGACCGATGCTCGAGAAGACTTCCATAGGTTCCGGGTTTCTCCGTGTGTTTCATTTTTGCTTGCTCCTTTTATTTTTGCATTGCATCATGTCATCATGTCATCATGTCATAAATCTTTTGCATCTCACTTAAATAAATTGCATAGATCATTGATCTATTTAAATCGAGGGAACTCACATGGTGGTTTCTCTTTAAAACATACCCTTCCAATATTTAGGGAGCTACTATAAAGTATTCCATTAATTTGGAATTATCCGCAACCCACTTGCATGTTAAATCTTTGACCTTTCCTTCTTCCGATTTTCGACTCTCAAACTTTGTCGATAATTCTTTTACCTTTTCTAGAGCTCTACCAAAATTCCCAACATTTTTGGACCTATCGAATACCCACTTCCTTCTCACACTCATTTGAATTAAATTCAAATGAGTTTGAATTCAAACTTCACATGTGTGCTCTTTTCTATTTTTGGAAGATGCACATTTTTGTAAGCTCAAGAAAATTACCCTCTTGCCCAAATTCTTTCTCCAACCCTTTATTTCTCCCATTTTATTTCTGTGCTATTTACTGTTTTGGTAAATAAAAGAGGAGTGAGAGTTTAGAGAAAGAGGCACAGCTGGCCACTTGGATCTCCCAACCAGGCCGGTCCATTTGCTCCTGGAGGCCCACACCCCTCTTAACCCTAGCCTCCTCCCGATCCCCTCGCTCTCTCCCTGATGCCCCCTCCAGCGCCGCCAGGGGCCCCGATCCCCATCACTCCCTCGCTCGACCTCCTCCTTCCCTCTCTCTCTCTCATGCCGACCCCCATCTCTCCCTCTACAGCGCACCCCCCATGGTGCCGTCACCCCGCGCCAAGTCTTCGCGTGCGCCGGAGCCCTGTGCAGCGCCTGGAGCCTTCCGCCATCGCCGGCACCCTGCAGCTCACGTCGTCCCGTTCGCAGGCCCGGCGAGCCGGACCTCTCCGTCGACCTCGCCTCCACCTCCGTCCCCATGGTGCTGCGGCCTCGTCGCTCCCCTGTCTCTCTATTGCGCCAGGGACTCGAGCCCTCCACTAGCAGGTCGCCCCATCACGCCTCCTTTTCCCTGCCTCTCCTGCATTTCTTTTCCTTTCCCTGGTTCGCTCTTAGTTTCTCTCTACATAGACCTGCCTTGGACGCCCAGGTCTACTGCTCCAACCCACGCCTCAGGCAGCCTTGCCGTCCGTTGCCTAGCCAGGAGGCCACCCGATCTGGACGCGCACAGACCTCAGGCCATCTTCGGTTGCTGCCCGCTGGCCTCGTCGCTCCTCTTGTCACTGCCAAGGTGCGGCAACCAGGGAAGCTCAAGACCGCCTTTGGGGTTTTCGCCAAGTTTCGTCCATCGCCAGAACGAGTCGGAGATCCATCGATGCATCTCCATGTGGAACCTGACAAGTACAACTGGTTTCCCAAGCAACACACCGCAAACGCCAAGTACCTCTACTGAAGGCCCCGAACGTCTATGCGAAATGAGTACCAACTACGTGGGAGACCTCGGATTCACCAAGTTCCCACGACGACAAGTGTAACCCGTCGGATCGTCTAGTTCGACTACGACTCGGGTACGACTATGCGGGATTCCTCGGACGCCAAGTTCAACGATGTATCAAGTACCTCTACCGGTGACTCGAACATCTACGAACCGTGTACAACTACCGCCGCTGTAATTTTGACAAGAAACTTGTACCACTACCGTCGCGAGTACCTCTACCATCGTCATGTACCCCTACTTCCACTACGAACGGCCCGAAGAACGTCTACTTCCTCTACTTCGCACCAAACTCGAACCGCTCGAGAATGCTCCCTTCGAAGGTATAACCTCGAGCACGACCGCCGTGGACGAATGTTGCATGATGTATGAGTTGCACCCTATGTTTGCACCGTGTCCGAGTTGTCACTTGCTCGGTCCTCCTCTTCTGCCTGCTAACTCGTGGGACACCCGGAATCCGGGAGCGCACCCCACCATCTTTTGCATGCATCCGCACTTTTACTCCTTTACGCATCGGTATCTCAATCGAGTTACCGGAACCGGAACGCCGTGGCATCCGTTTTCGTTATCGTTGCCGTGGCACCCCTTTCCTTTCCGCCACGATGACAAATGCTTCATAATATGCTCATGTCAACATTTTCATAAAAAAATTGCATAAACTTTTTCATGTCATCCGCATCATGATAACAACAATTAAAAATTTTAAAATTGTTGTTGCACCAAATTGCTAATGCATATGGAGGATTTACCGGAATTGTTGTTCGTTGTTTCCGGCTTCATTTAACTTGACTAGATATGTAGTTTGACTTTACCCCACCTCTTGCCATGTTTAACAACATTTAATATTGTTGGGTACATAAACAAGATTGAACTAAATAAGTCATGTGGTGTTTCGTCAATATCCAACTCCGTTGCATATTAACTCCACTTAACTTGTAGTATTGCTTATTGCACATTTGCCAGGTCATGCCTCATTAAACCGGACATGCATCATACTTTATTGTGCATCATGCCATGATTATGTGATGGTTGTTTACTATGTTGTTGCTTCTTTCCGAGGTTGCTTCTCGCGTTAGCTTCGGTTTCATTCCGAGTTGTGAGGATCTGTCGACTACGTCCGATTTGTCTTCTTCATGGACTCATTCTTCTTCTTTGCGGGATCTCAGGCAAGATGACCATACCCTCGAAATCACTTCTATCTTTGCTTGCTAGTTGCTCGCTCTTTTGCTATGCCTATGTTGCGATACCTACCACTTGCTTATCAAGCCTCCCATATTGTGTGAGCCAAGCCTCTAACCCACCTTGTCCTAGCAAAACCTTGTTTGGCTATGTTACCGCTTTGCGCAGCCCCTCTTATAGCATTGTTAGTTGCAGGTGAAGATTGGAGTTTGTTCCTTGTTGGAACATGGATATTTTGTTGGGATATCACAATATCTCTTATTTAATTAATGCATCTATATACTTGGTAAAGGGTGGAAGGCTTGGCCTTATGCCTGGTGTTTTGTTCCACTCTTGCCGCTCTAGTTTCCGTCATATCGATTGTTATGTTCTCGGATTTTGCATTCCTTACACGATTTGGGCTTATAATGGGAACCCCTTGACAGTTCGCCTTGAATAAAACTCCTCCAGCAAGGCCCAACCTTGGTTTTACCATTTGCACTAACAACCTACCAACCTTCACTTGGGTTCTGCAGACTCAAGGGTCATCTTTATTTTAACCCCCCCGGGCCAATTCTTCTCTAAGTGTTGGTCCGAAACGGGCAGCCTGCGGGGCCACCTCGGGGGAAACTCGAGGGCCGGTTTTCCTCGTAGCTTGACCTATCTGAGTGTGCCCTGAGAACGAGATATGTGCAGCTCCTATCGGGATTTGTCGGCACATTCGGGCGGCTTTGCTGGACTTGTTTTACCATTGTCGAGGATGTCTTGTAACCGGGATGCCGAGTCTGATCGGATTGTCTTGGGAGAAGGAATATCCTTCGTTGACCATGAGAGCTTGAGATGGGCTAAGTTGGGACACCCCTACAGGGATTGATCTTTCGAAAGCCGTGCCCGTGGTTATGGGCAGAAGGGAATTTATTAATGTCCGGTTGTAGAAAACCTAAAGTTGATCTTAATTAAAATGCACCAACCGCGTGTGTAACCATGATGGTCTCTTCTCGGCGAAGTCCGGGAAGTGAACACGGTGTTGGAGTTATGCTTGACGTAGGTTGTTCTAGGATCACTTCTTGATCTTAGTTTCTCGAACGTGCTTTGCCTTCTCTTCTCGCTCTCATTTGCGTATGTTAGCCACCAAATATGCTAGTCGCTTGTTGCAGCTCCACCTCATACCTTTTACCCTACCTATGAGCTTAAATAGTCTTGATCGCGAGGGTGTGAGATTGGTGAGTCCCCGTGACTCAGAGATACTTCCAAAGCCAGTTTGCAGGTGCCGATGATACCGTGCAGGTGATGCAACCGAGCTCAAGGAGGAGCTCGATGAAGATCTTGTCCATTGTGTTGTTTCGTTTCAGTCGATCAGTAGTGGAGCCCATTGGGACGATCGGGGATCTGTGTAGCATTTGGGGTAGTCTTCTTTTATTTTGGTTCCGTAGTCGGACCTTGATTGTATCTGGATGATGTAATGCTTTATTCATGTATTGTGTGAAGTGGCGATTGTAAGCCAACTATGTATCTCTTTCCCTTATGTATTACATGGGTTGTGTGAAGATTACCTCACTTGCGATATTGCTTACAATGCGGTTATGCCTCTAAGTCGTGCTTCGACACGTGGGAGATATAGCCGCATCGTGGGCGTTACACGATACTACCGCTAGGGCGGTAGTACCCCTTTGAAAAACAACAGCGAGGAGGCAAAAGGCCAGTAGAACCGTCGGAGCGGTACTACCACTCGTCCTCACGGTACTACTGCTAGGGATAGCGGTACTACCGCAAATGGTAGCGGTACTACTGCTTGCGAGCGGTACTAAAAAAAAATTCGTGCCTACCTCCGCTGAGCAAAACATGAGATTTTGGTCCGGAGCGGTACTACCGCTCAGGAGCCACGGTAGTACAGCTCTGGAGCGGTACTACCGCTCAGGAGCCGTAGTAGTACCACTCTGGAGCGGTAGTAAAAATTTACATCCTCTCTAGCCGCGGTAGTACCGCTGCAGCCTTTACCAAAACAGCCACAACTTCTGCAAATGGACTCCGAATTTGACGAAACCAAGTTTTTTGGAAAGCTAACGACATGGGCTAACACAATCTTGATATAAATATCAATAAGAAGCAAATGAGAAAAGGAACACAAGAAAATGGTGAGAACCCTTCCTCGGATAAGACCGGTAAAACCTCCAACACCGAAAACATCATAGAAGATGCATGCGAACTCCGTTTTCGATGAACTCAAGCTTGTCATCAAGATGACCATAAGATCTAAGACTCACAAAGAGAACCAAACAAGAACCAAGAAAGATGATGCAAGGATTCAATGGTTTGAGCTCTCAACGAATGATACGATCAAGCTACTCATCGAGAGCCCCCCTTGATAGTACGGCAATTGATCCTATAACCCGATCCCCCAACTACCATCATGAGACCGGTAAAATAGAAAAGCTATCAAGGGAAAACCTTTGCCTTGCACATGGTCCACTTGAGCTAGATGATGGCGATCTTGACTCCCTCAAGTTGGACCACCTTTCTTGATTGCGTTGGCTCGATGAAGACTAGTTGATTGCTCCCCCATACTCCACTATGGGCGAACCACTCTTCTGCACATCTTCACAAGTCCATTGTCAC
The DNA here is from genome assembly GCF_003073215.2 of Triticum urartu. Taxonomy (NCBI): domain Eukaryota; kingdom Viridiplantae; phylum Streptophyta; class Magnoliopsida; order Poales; family Poaceae; genus Triticum; species Triticum urartu. Next base: position 468,543,739 of record NC_053025.1, on the reverse strand, counting down.
CACAATGGACGGCAAGCTTCAAGATTTTGATCTCTTCGTGATGCTTCCCTTGGATTTGCACACCGCAACCTAACCCCATGAAGAACTCTCACGAAGATCATGGGTTAGTACATAAAGCGTAATTGATAATGCTTACCATACCATGGGATCGCTTGATCCCTCTCGATACATCTTCTACGCTTTGTGTGTTGATCAACTTGATTCACTCTTTTACTTAGTCTTGATCAACCTCTCACAAGACCAATCTTTAGGTAATCCCTTCAATAGCACCTTGGTCATCACAAACTCTCGTTGAAACCAACAAATGCTCTAAGAAAAGCCTGTGGACAAAACCTTCAAATATAACTCAAGGCAACCATTAGTCTACAGAGATTGTCATTAATTACCAAAACCAAACATGGGGGCACCGCATGTTCTTTCAGCAAGCATCTCAGAGTTGGAATATACACTTTGATGAGGTGATCAAAGCATATGGTTTTATACAGACTTATGGTGAAGCTTGTATTTACAAGAAAGTGAGTGGGAGATTTGTAGCATTTCTAATATTATATGTGGATGACATATTGTTGATTCGAAATGATAATGAATTTCTAGATAGCATAAAGGATACTTGAATAAAAGTTTTTCAATGAAAGACCTCGGTGAAGCTGCTTATATATTGGGCATCAAGATCTATAGAGATAGATCAAGACGCTTGATAGGACTTTCACAAAGCATATACCTTGATAAAGTTTTGAAGCAGTTCAAAATGGATCAGTCAAAGAAAGGGTTCTTTTCTCTGTTACAAGGTGTGAAGTTGAGTCAGACTCAAAACCCGACCACTGCAGTATATATAGAGAGAATGAAAGTCATTCCCTATGCCTCAGTCATAGGTTCTATAAAGTATGCCATGTTGTGTACCAGACCTGTTGTGTGCCTTTCCATGAGTTTGGCAAGGGTGTACAATAGTGATCCAGGAGTAGATCACTGGACAATGGTCAAAATTATCCTTAGGTACCTAAAGAGGACTAAGGAAATGTTTCTCGGTTATGGAGGTGATAAAGAGTTTGTCATAAAGAGTTACGTCGATGCAAGCTTTGACACCGATTTGGATGACTCTAAGTCTTGATCAGGATACATATTGAAAGTGGGAGCAATTAGCTAGAGTAGCTCCATGCAGAGCATTGTAGACATAGAAATTTGTAAAATACATACGGATCTGAATGTTGCAGACCCGTTGACTAAACTTCTCTCACAAGCAAAACATGATCACACCTTAGTACTCTTTGGATGTTGATCACATAGATATGTGAACTAGATTATTAACTCTAGTAAACCCTTTGGGTGTTGGTCACATGGCGATGTGAACTATGGGTGTTAAATCACATGGTGATGTGAACTAGATTATTGACTCTAGTGCAAGTGGGAGACTGAAGGAAATATACCCTAGAGGCAATAATGAAGTTGTTATTTTATATTTTCTTATATTATGATAATTGTTTATTATTCATGCTAGAATTGTATTAACCGGAAACTTAATACATGTGTGGATACATAGACAAAACACGGTGTCCCTAGTAAGCCTCTACTAGACTAGCTCGTTAATCGAAGATGGTTAAGTTTCCTAACCATAGACATGTGTTGTCATTTGATGAACGGGGTCACATCATTAGGAGAATTATGAGATGGACAAGACCCACCTATTAGCTTAGCATATTGATCGTTTAGTTTTATTGCTATTGCTTTCTTCATGGTCCGAGAACACTTTATTTGGGCCAAAGGGGAAAGCCCACGAGGCTTTTGGAAAGTGCAAAAGGGAGTTTTGCGGAGAGCAGAGGCTAGACGCCAGGAACCCTGGCGTCTAGGGGGTAGACACCGGGACACCTGGCGTCTAGCCCTGGAGTCCGAGAAAGGACTCTTGCCTTTTGGGCAAAACCGACTTTGAGGAGGCTTTTACTCCAAGTTTCGACCCCAGGGCTCAACATATATAGAGAGGGGCTAGGCTAGCACCCAAGACACGTCAAGATTCACCTAGCCGTGTGCCGGCAACCCTGTCCCCTCTAGTTTATCCTCCGTCATAGTTTCCTTTGTGCTTGGCGAAGCCCTGCAGAGATTGTTCTTCACCAAAACCTTCACCACGCCATCGTGCTGCTGGAACTCATCTACTACTTCGCCCGTCTTGCTGGATCAAGAAGGCGAGGACGTCATCGAGCTGAACGTGTGCCGAACGCGGAGGTGAATTACGTTCGGTACTTGATCGGGACGGATCGTGAAGGTGTATGACTACATCAACCGCATTGATAAACGCTTTCGCTTTGCGATCTTCAAGGGTATGAAGATGCTCTCCCCTCTCGTTGCTATGCATCTCCTAGATAGATGTTGCGTGAGCGTTAGAACTTTTTTTAAAATTGCATGCTACATTACCCAACAGTAATCCCCATGCTCTTTGCATCACCATATCTAGCTCGTGAATGTTCAGAAGCCTTGGCGAACAGACTATACGCACCACATACCTCCATGGGGTTTTGCGTCGATTCAATACTAGCTCCTTCAAGATCAAGCTTGTCGATTCCTTTTTCAAAAGAACTAACCCTCCGAGCCGCATCAAGAGGTTCATAACTTCCTCCAAAGATTTGCGTTCAGTCAAATGCTAAGATGATCCCTTACTCATTCATCTTAACACCGACTTCTACCACGTCTCCAACTTCTTTCAAGTTGCGCTCTTGGACGGAGTTGTCACACCTCTTCCCGCTCATGAGTCCATGGGGATCGCGTGCGGACAGGAGTTTTCCTGTCGGCTTCTGCCAAGACCACACCTTCACAACCTCCACACCGCCGGAAGCAAGGGTGTAGATAGGCCCCGTGCTGTCAGGGCCATGGCCCGGGGCGTAGCAACTAATTCCTTTGTTATTGTAGCAAAATGACATACTTTAGCAATAGTGGTCACTGTACATACAAAGCCTCCCTGGATCTTGGGAAGATCCTGGCAACGGCACTGGCCGGAAGACACTCATGTAGGAGAAATCCTAACCCTAGCGCTGCTACCAATCGCTATTATGGCATTTACATATATGTAAGTGTGATTTTATTTTAAAGTAAAAATCCGATCACCACTATCAATGATAAATATGTTGTAACGCCCTCGATGCGGCTATATCTCCTACATGTCGAAGCACGACTTAGAGGCATAACCGCATTGAAAGCAATGTTGCAAGTAAGGTAATCTTCACAACATCCCATGTAATACATAATAAGGGAAAGGTACATAGTTGGCTTACACTCGCCACGTCACACAAAGTACATAAATAGCATCACATCATCCAATACAATCATGGTCCGACTACGGTACCAAAATAAAAGATCAACCCCACAAGCGACATGGTCCCGATCGCCCCAACTGGGCACCACTACTGATCATCAAGGAAAGACACATAGTAACGGCGTGAGTCTTTGTCGAACTCCCACTTGAGCTCAAGCGCATCATCTGGAACGGAGTCATCGGGCCCTGCATCTGGTTTGGAAGTAAACTATGAGCCACGGGGACTCAGCAATCTCACACCCTCGCGATCAAGACTATTTAAGCTTATAGGCAAAGGCAAGTTAATATGTGGAGCTGCAGCAAGCGACTAGCATATATGGTGGCTAACCTATTCGCAAATGAGAGCGAGAAGAGAAGGCAAAGCACGAACGAAGAACTAGAGAACAACCTGCGCAAACATTACTCCAACACAGTGTTCACTTCCCGGACTCCGCCGAGAAGAGACCATCACGGTTACGCACGCGTTGATTCATTTTAATTAAGTTAAGTTCAAGTTATCTACAACCGGACATTAACAAATTCCCATCTGCCCATAACCGCGGGCACGGCTTTCAAAGTTCAAATCCCTGCAGGGGTCCAACTTAGCCCATGACAAGCTCTCACGGTCAACGAAGGAATAGACCTTCTCGGAAGACCCGATCAGACTCGGTATCCCGGTTACAAGACATTCGACAAGGTAACAAGTCCAGCAACACCGCCCGAATGTGCCGACAAATCCCGATAGGAGCTGCACATATCTCGTTCTCAGGGCACACTCAGATTGTCCAAACTTCCGGTAGGCCAGCCCAGAGTTGCCCCTGGTGGCCACCGGCGGCTGACGAGGTGGACCAACACTCAGAGGAGCACTGGCCGGGGGTTTAAATAAGATGACCCTCGGGCTCCGGAAACCCAAGGGAAAAAGAGGCTAGGTGGAAAATGGTAAAACCAAGGTTGGGCATTGCTAGAAGAGTTTTATTCAAGGCGGACTATCAAGGGGTTCCCATTATTACCCAACCGGGTAAGGAACGCAAAATCTGGGAACATAACACCGATATGACGGAAACTAGGGTGGCAAGAGTGGAACAAAACACTAGGCAAAAGGTCGAGCCTTCCACCCTTTACCAAGTATATAGATGCATTAAGATAACAAGGTAATATAGTGATAACCCGACAATAAAATAATGTTCCAGCAAGGAACGAGCTCCAATCTTCACCTGCAACTAGAAACGCTATAAGAGGGGCTGAGAAAAAGCGGTAACATAGCCAATTAACGGTTTGCTAGGACATGGTGGGTTAGAGATTTGACATGGCAATTTGGGAGGCATGATAATCAAGTGGTAGGCATCGTAGCATAGGCATAGCGAAAGAGCGAGCATCTAGCAAAGCAAAGATAGAAGTGATTTCGAGGGTATGATCATCTTGCCTGCAAAGTTGTCAGAGTTGACTAGATCCTCGAAAGCAAACTCAACGGGCTCCTCGTTAGCGAACTCGTCTCCCGGATCTACCCAAACAAGACAAACAAGCAAAAGGAACACAATCAACCACGTGCAAATGCTCAAACAACATGATGCAAACATGGTATGCTATGCGGGATGCGATATGTGATGCATATGCAAGATTTGACAAAGGATGAATGAACCTGGCCTCAACATGGAAATCCAAGTTTGCCACTGGAAAGGTGGGTGATTTCTCTTGAAATCGATATAAAGAACACCGGAATCGGAGACACGGTTTGGAAATGGCAAGCAAAACAAATATGGCACCGGTCTGCGATAAACAGCAAGTAGCCATCTAAATGCAACAAGATAATCATGCTACAGCACTCAAACATGGCAACAAAATACATGGCAGGGATCCACTCATAAAGCTTAACAAAAGATGAACACTGAGCTACGGCCAATTCATCCATTAACAGGTTCAAACAAGCATGGCAAAAGTGCAATTGATAAACAGGTTTCAGACTTAGTGAAATTAACACAAGCCTGGAATTTCAGATCAGGTAGCACACTTTGGAGCATGAAAACTATATGCTACAGGAACTTAACATGGCAAAGTAAAGCATGGAATGGAGCTACTCAAAGATCTTAACAACAGTCCCTTAGTGACCTTGAGCCAAAAGGGATCATAAAATACAATTGCAAGCATGTGAACATGGCAAAAACATAATCAGATCTCAGACTTAGAGAAAAACTGGAGCATGCAAATCCAAATTAACAAGTAGGTATGTTTACGAGCTCCCTCGATGCACTCACTACAGAGTAAGTCCTGACAATCTAAGCATAGACACATCAAGTATACACATTATACAAGCTAGAAATGGCAAGAACAACAACATAGCATGCATGGATCAACAACAACATCCTCGGCAAAATCGCTAACAAGTAGACAATCTGCCCTGATTCACAAAATAGCAAAAGTAGAGCTCGATTGACTCAAGATAGGGTGCTCCGTAATTGCAAACAAATACATGGATGGATAGAGAACCACAAGATTAACAAAACATCCTTACTGATCATCCTCAAAAGAGGCACGGATTACTAGAAAACAACATGAACATATGGCATATTGATAAGAATAGATCAAGGACTTAGTGAAATTGCTAAGTCCCTGAAATCAGCATTAACGAATGCACCACTTTGCAAGCTTGTGCTAGTCACCACACATATCACAAAAATACATGGTAGGCACCTCTGGAAAGATGGCATGGCATATAACAAAACACATGTAGAGCTCAGGGGCATATCATGCACACATTAATCATGGCAAAAATGACAAATAGCTATTTGGTGCAGCAGATGTGACAATTAACTCAAATAGCTCTCTTCCAAAAGTATTTCGGGAATCAGGATGAACCCAATGAAAATGATGCAATGAGATGAAATGATGTGCTCTCTGAGACGAACATTTTGATATGCTACATGCCCAAAACGGAGCTACGGATGCGAGATATAACATGATGAATGCAAATAATTAGGGTTTGAGGGATAAAAGTCAACCCGAGATCCGGATCTGGATCTGAGTGGTACTGTAGCTCGCCGGGGTACTGTAGCACGAGCTCGCCGGAGATGGCCGGAAATCCGGGGGAAGAGGCCGGAGAGGCGGGGGCTCACGCCGGGGCGCGATCGCCGCGAGACGACGACGGTGCGGCGGCGGCGGACGGAGAGGCGGCGAGGCGAGGTGGTCGGCGGTGTAGGCGACTGGTGGCGGAGCTCGCGGAACGGGAGGCCGGCGCGGCGGCGCTCCGGTGGCCGGAGCTCGCCGGAACGGGAGGCCGGCGGCGGCGCGGCTCCCTCGCGCGGGAGGCGAGCGGCGGGCAGGCGCGGGCCTCGGGGGCCCTCCCCGGGCCGAGCGGGCCGGCGATGTGGGGCGGCGCGCGGGCGAGTCCAGGAGACACGTGGCGGCGGCGGGGCGAGTCGGACACGTCCGTGCCCGGTTCGGACGTCCGGCGGCGCGGGGAAGATGGATCTAGGGTTTCGGGGAGGGAGACCGGAATTTCGGAGGGGTATATTATAGGCATAGAGGGAGCTAGGAGAGTCCAAATGAGGTGCGGTTTTCGGCCACGCGATCGTGATCGAACGCTCTAGATGATGGAGAGGGTTTTGGTGGGTTGGGCCAAATTGGAGGGGTGTTGGGCTGCAACACACACGAGGCCTTCTCGGTCCCTCGGTTAACCATTGGAGCATCAAACGAAGTCCAAATGGTATGAAACTTGACAGGCGGTCTACCGGTAGTAAACCAAGGCCGCTTCGCAAGTCTCGGTCCAATCCGGAAATGTTTAACCCCCACACACGAAAAGAATGTAGAAATGACCACCGGAGGAGATAGAAGCGCCGGAATGCAAAACGGACAACGGGGAAATGCTCGGATGCATGAGACGAACACGTATGCAAATGCAATGCACATGATGACATGATATGAGATGCATGACAAAGACAACAACACACGGAGACAAAAACCCGAACCCGAGGAAATGAAATAACTTAACGCTGGAAACGGCAAGAGTTGGAGTACAAATAAGGTAAGTTACATCCGGGGTGTTACAACACTCCACCACTACGAAAGGATCTTGTCCCGAGATCTAGGACTAGAAGAACGCTGGGTATTCAGAACGGAGGTGATCCTCGCGTTCCCAGGTGGCTTCACGGTCGGAATGGTGTGACCACTTGAATTTGAGGAATTTGATTGACTTATTGTGAGTCTTGCATTCAGCCTCTTCAAGAATAGCAACGGGGTGCTCACAATAAGAGAGATCTTCTTGGAGATCAATGAATTCAAAGTTGACGGTGCAGTCAGGAGTCTTGAAGCACTTGCGAAGCTGAGTGACATGGAACACGTCGTGCACAGTTGCAAAGTTTGAAGGAAGCTCGGGTTGATAGGCGAGATCGCCTCTCTTGCTGACGATCTTGAAAGGGCCCACGTATCTAGGGGAAAGCTTCCCTTTGATACCAAAGCGACGAGTACCTTTCATTGGAGAGAGGCGGAGGTAAACATGGTCTCCGATCTCGAAAGCCAAATCACGGTGCTTACTATCATAGTAGCTCTTCTGGCGCGATTGTGCTGCTTTGAGGTTATCACGAATGACTTTACACATTTCCTCTGCCTTTGTGATTAAGTCATTTCCAAGAAGTTGACGTTCGCCGGTTTCAGACTAGTTGAGTGGAGTACGGCACTTCCTGCCATACAGAATTTCGAATGGGGCCTTGCCCGAACTGGCTTGAAAACTATTGTTGTAGGAGAATTCAACATATGGAAGACAATCTTCCCACTTCATGCCGAAGGAGATCACACAAGCCCTGAGCATATCTTCAAGAATCTGATTGACACGCTCGACTGGACCGCTAGTTTGGGGATGGAAAGCTGTGCTGAAACGGATGTTGGTGCCCATGGCCTTCTGAAAAGAATCCCAAAACTTGGAGGTAAAGATGCTGCCACGGTCTGAAGAGATCACCTGTGGAATACCGTGCAGAGAGACAATTCGAGAGGTATAGAGCTCCGCCAATTGAGCTACAGTGATAGACTCTTTGATAGGCAGAAAGTGAGCCACTTTAGTGAGTTTGTCGATGACAATGAATATAGCATCATTGCCATGCTTGGACTTTGGAAACCCAGTCACGAAGTCCATCTCAATGTGGTCAAACTTGCATTCTGGAATGGCAAGAGGTTGGAGGAGACCAGCTGGTCTTCGGTGTTCTGCCTTCACTCTTCTGCAGACATCACACTCATTCACGAACTGAGCAATCTCTTGCTTCATTCGAGTCCACCAATAAGCCTGCTTGAGGTCCTGATACATCTTCGTACTCCCAGGGTGGATGGAGAGGAGTGAATTGTGAGCCTCAGTTCATAACTTTACGAAGATCACCTTTGGGCACAACAATACGATCCTCGAAGAAGAGAGTATCCTTGTCATCAAGGCGGTAGCACTTGTACTTGGGTTGACTCTTGGCAATCCCAATCTTCACCTTCTTCACCATAGCATCAAGAAGTTGAGCCTGGCGAATCTGGTCTTCCAAGGTAGGGGAGACTTGAAGGTTGGCGAGGAAACCTTGAGGAACAACTGTTGGAAATATGCCCTAGAGGCAATAATAAAATAGTTATTATTATTATATTTCATTGTTCATGATAATCGTTTATTATCCATGCTATAATTGTATTGATAGGAAACTCAGATACATGTGCGGATACATAGACAACACCATGTCCCTAGTAAGCCTTTAGTTGACTAGCTCGTTGATCAATAGATGGTTACGGTTTCCTAACCATGGACATTAGATGTCGTTGATAATGGGATCACATCATTAGGAGAATGATGTGATGGACAAGACCCAATCCTAAGCCTAGCACAAAGATCGTGTAGTTCGTATGCTAAAGCTTTTCTAATGTCAAGTATCATTTCCTTAGACCATGAGATTGTGCAACTCCCGGATAACGTAGGAGTGCTTTGGGTGTGCCAAACGTCACAACGTAACTGGGTGGCTATAAAGGTACACTACAGGTATCTCCGAAAGTGTCTGTTGGGTTGGCACGAATCGAGACTGGGATTTGTCACTCCGTGTAAACGGAGAGGTATCTCTGGGCCCACTCAGTAGGACATCATCATAATGTGCACACTGTGACCCAGGAGTTGATCACGGGATGATGTGTTACGGAACGAGTAAACAGACTTGCCGGTAACGAGATTGAACAAGGTATCGGGATACCGACGATCGAATCTTGGGCAAGTATCGTATCGCTAGACAAAGGGAATTGTATACGGGATTGATTAAATCCTTGACATCGTGGTTCATCCGATGAGAGCATCGTGGAGCATGTGGGAGCCAACATGGGTATCCAGATCCCGCTGTTGGTTATTGACCGGAGAGTTGTCTCGGCCATGTCTGCATGACTCCCGAACCCGTAGGGTCTACACACCTAAGGTTCGATGACGCTAGGGTTATAGGGAAAGTATGTACGCGGTTACCGAATGTTGTTCGGAGTCCCGGATGAGATCTCAGGCGTCACGAGGAGTTCCGGAATAGTCCGGAGGTAAATATTAATATATAGGAAGTATGGTTTTGGCCATCGGAAGTGTTCCGGGCATCACCGGTAGTGTACCGGGACCACCGGAGGGGTCCGGGGGTCCACCAGGTGGGGCCACCAGCCCCGGAGGCTTACATGGGCCAATAGTGGGAAGGGACCAGCCCCTAGGTGGGCTGGGGCGCCTCCCCACCAAGCCAAGGCGGTTCCTAATCTCTCTCTTTTC
>NC_053025.1:468494606-468532723 GCF_003073215.2 Triticum urartu | reverse complement strand
ATGGAACATCCAGATGCATTTGTATCAGTAGTTTATCTTCTAGGACAAAAGGATGAATGAGGGAAGGCCTTATCTGTAAATGTGGAGAGGAGTGTGGGTCAATTGTCATAATTTCCTTCCTATCCGTCAGATATAGATCGGACGGCCTATATTGCAGGATGGCGGGCACACCATCATCACCAACTCTGCTTTTTATAAGAGTAGAGATAATAATAACTAGCAAGAGGCCCATGTGTTTCATGGAACATCAAGATGCATTTATACGAGCTGTTTATCTCGTGGGAGACAAAGATGAGCGAGGAAAGTCCTTTATCTGCAAATGTGGAGAGTGGTGCGGGTATGTTTTTTCCAAAATTGTCATAGTTTGCTTTCTATTCGTCAGATATAGATCGAACGGTCCATATTGCAGGATGGCAGGCAGACCATCATCACCAACTCGGTTTTTTATAAGAGTAGAGATTAGCAAGATACCCGTGCATTGCACGGAACATCAAGATGCATTTTTTGTACAAAACACCTATTGTGATTGACCCATGCAGGAGTAGTCCCATGTGTAAAAACTAATGATATCTTAATTGACCAAACTTCTTTTTTCAAAATGAATTGTCACTATTTATTTTTACTTTATGCTTTACAATGCACAATATCATGAATCTTAAAATAGTTTTTTTATAAAACTAATTGATTTTGAACTAGATGAACTATAAGAATTAAACGAACATCTACATCATGCATATATGACTCAAAGCTTACATGCTATAGTGTGTTATTTATTCATAATTTGGTCACCAAATCTCATGCGTGCAATGCACGTGAACCTTACTACTCCCTGCATTCCTAAATATTTGTCTTTCTTCATATTTTAACATGTGACTATATAAGGAACAAAATGAGTGAATCTACACTCTAAAATGTGTCTACATACATCCGTATATGGTAGCCATTTAAAATGTCTAGACAGACTTATATTTAGGAACAAAGGGAGTAGTTGGTAGCAGTAAGGAACAAATTCTGGGTTTGGCATGAGCTCATACTGCAGGAGCACCACAAGGCCTGTCGCAGGAGTTACATTTCCCTCTCGGGGCCCACGGGACCGAGCTTCAGTGGCTTAGTGCACGAGCCTATGAGTTAATGACATGCGGACCTTAAATGCGGCTGGCCCACATGTCATTCTCATGGTGGTGGCATGGTTCACGACTCACTCATTCGAGATGAACCGGCCGGTGGTAGCGTAGCCGTGGCGAGGGTGCCACAACTGGGCGTCGAGGCGTTACGAGACGCAGAAGGCCACACCGGCGGGTACTACCTGTAGTACAGAAGTACTCTAGCTGAGATTGATGCCCGGGATGAAATGTGTCATAGCCGGTGGATGAAAATTTGATTGTGCGGGAGTACGGATCGGAGCAGGCAAACCGCATCCAATCGGGTGTGGCTGTGGTAGAAAGTTGATGGTCGCCGCAGTTCAGCTGGCCCGCATGTCATGCACACAAAGGCAGAGGAGCGGTGGGGCTGAGAGGGATGAGGTGCACGTCAGGGGACGTCGTGCCGTGGGTTGGAGCGGCGTCGTGGGAATCACATGTGGGTGTGGCAGTGGTAGAAACAATAAACATGTTGGTCACCGTGGTTCAACTTCCATGGACAAGCTGTCATGTCTATTGACACATGCATTGCATACCGCTCACTGGAAGGAGCAGTACTAGAGAAAACTTGTTCCAAAGGTACCATTTTCCCGATAAAATTCTCGATATATCATTAGTTTTTACACATGGGATTACTCCTGTAAGGGTCAATCACAACAGGTGTTTTGTAAAAAAATGCATCTTGATGTTCCCTGCAATGCACGGGCATCTTGCTAGTTATAGAAGAATCCCATACGGACATCTTCCTAGTTATAGAAGAAGCCCACACGAGCATCTTGCCGCAGGGTGTGCCACCGACCCAAACTCATTTTTTTCAGCGCGGTGTGGCCGTAGTTTGGCACACCCCTCTCCACATTTGCAAATAAGGCCTTCCCTCGTTCATCCTTCTCTTTCACAAGATAAACTACTCATACAAATGCATCTTGATGTTCCGTGCAACACACGAGGATGTTTCCTTGGGGGTCTCTCCAGCGCGCCATGGCCGTGTTGCAAGTTGACGCCACTTGAGATGCCGACATTGAGGGGCACCCAGATTTTGTCCGATGAGCAGGTAAGATGAGTTTGATCACGTAGTAAATGCATTCTAAAGACTAATTCTGTGCCCATTTCCTAATTCTCCCCCTGGCCACTGTTTCATAGGTTAGGCTTGGTGTGAGTGGAGATTGGCTTGCATATGTATGGGGGGGTACCAACATCAATTTGCAGAACATTTACAACGGTGACACCGTTCCCGCAGAACCTTTGTCCAACATTAGGATCAGCCATGAAATGGGCCACCACCTAATTTGGTACGATGGAACCACGGTGAGATTGAAGAAGATAGCACGAACCTTGCACGTGGCGGTCAAAGGTGGACCATGTTGTCTGCGGCCGATTTGTTCCCGTACGAGTACGAAGACGCTGTGCTCCTTTCTAACCGCATCTTCGCGGTGACAAACTAGGGGACTTGTTTCGTATGGGACACATCCTACGGTATACTCGCTCTCTCCCAGTTTATTTGTTTTGAATTTTTTTAGAATAATAGGAGGGTCAACGCCCCCCCCCCCCGTTCCATTATTAATAACGAAACCAGAGTTTGTTTTGAATTTTTTCGTTTTATAAGTATCAAATTCAAATTTAGAGCTCCCCATGACATGTTGAGATTACAATGTCCATTAAATCGTTGTGTGCATGTATAGTAAAGAAACAAATCTCGAGTTTGGCACGAGTTCGTGCAGTGGTAGCACCATGAGGCCTAGTGCGGGAGTTACATTTCCCTCTCGGGGCCCTCGGGAGTGAGCTTTTGCGCCTTACTACACCTGCCTTTGAGTGAATAACATGTGGACCCGATAGGTATCTAGTCCACATGTAATGCTCCCAAAGGCAGAGGGGCAGTGGGGCCGAGAGGGGTGATCCGCAGGTCGGGGGACGTGTGGTGTCATGGGTTCGAGCGGTGTCGTGGGAATCGCGTGTAGCTGTGGTAGAAACTTGATGCGCGCCGCATTTCAAGTGGCCCACATGTCAAGCACACAAAGGCAGAGGGGCGGTACAGCCGAGAGGGGTGAGGCGCACGTTGGGGGACATGGTGCCATGGGTTGGAGCGGCGTCGTGGGAATCGCGAGTGGAAGTGGATGAAACGTGATGGTCGCCGTAGTTGAACTTCCATGGACAAGCTGTCATGTCTACGGACACATGCATTGCATACCGATCACTGGAAGGAGGAGTAGTAGAAAAATCTAGGGGGATAAATAGTTCCGTATAGTCAAGCGGACCCACGCTACTACTTGTTTCAATGACATGCACACCATCGAAATAGTCCATCTTTATCAATATACACAGAGATGGAATATTTTTTTACAAGAGAGGAAATATTTCATCCATCCATAATGCCCTGCTACTAGTGCAGCTTCTTCTTATTATTATTCTTGTTGTTCTCATTTTCTGTGGGAGACGGCTTCGCAACAAGCTCTCTAGACCTTGCAGCTATCTCAAAACTCACACAGGCATCGACGACAACATATTTTATCCGCTCGTACATCAAGGGATAATTCTCCCATCCAGACGACCTTAATGCAAGCATCTCGTCACCCTTCTGAAGATTTGTTCCAAACACAAAATTTTCTACGTCGAATAGGGATGGTGTCGGTTTATCACAATCTTCTACACGAATCTTTATTTTGGTTTGTATGTCAGCAATGCTTTTCAAATCAAGGTTGTACGGCTCCAACTTCTGTTTGTCCCCTGCGATGGCTGCCCCACAAAAATCATGAAGCTCACCTGGTATGGAGGGCACGTGTATGATGTGGTACACCAAAACATCATCTTCGAGGCACAGCTGAAGGACGGTGGCGCGTTGGATCTTCCCAGTGGCACGCTCCATGTACTCTGTGTCGAGACCGATGACCTTCATCTCCACCTTTTGGAGGGAGTTGGATACATTGTTGACCCACTTCCGAACAACCCTTGGGTGGTCGGTGACTTTGGCAACTATGATCAACGAGCCTTTACGAGGACATGTTGGAAGCTAAAAACCTGCTGTCGGTGTCAAAACCGGCGGATCTCGGGTAGGGGGTCCCGAACTGTGCGTCTAGGATCGATGGTAACAGGAGACGGGGGACACGATGTTTACCCAGGTTCGGGCCCTCTCTATGGAGGTAATACCCTACTTCCTGCTCGATTTATCTTGATGAATATGAGTATTACAAGAGTTGTTCTACCATGAGATCATAATGGCTAAACCCTAGAAGTCTATCCTATGTGAATATGGTAATGAGTATATGTGGTGTCCTTTCCGGACTATCCCCTTCGGTTTATATAGACACCGAGGGGATCTAGGGTTTACACGGAGTCGGTTACATAAGAAGGAATCGTCGGTCTCCAAGCTTGCCTTCCACGCCAAGTAGAGTCCAATCCGGACACGGTGCAGTCTTCAGCCTTCATGTCTTCACAGCCCATCAGTCCAGCCCATGGATAATAGGCCGGACGACCGAGGACCCCTTAGTCCAGGACTCCCTCAGTAGGCCCCGAACCAGTCTTCAATAGCGAGGTGCTAGGCACACATATTGTCTTAGGCATTGCAAGGCGGGTTCCCCCTTCAACGATCTCCAAGTAATATATTAGACCATTAATCCAATGTCGCCTCCTTGGCTTCTGCGCACTAAATAATCTTCGTTCTCCATGTGTCGAGTGAATGTGGAAAGTCAGGGTATTTTTGCGAATAACATCCCATCCATGCGACGAAGAGCGCCTATTTAAAGAGATTGGATCCCAGATCCATTCAGCGCTACGGAGAAGAAATTCCCCGAGACTACTCAGGAGAAACCATTCCAGCATGGCTAGTGTTCCCAGCTCCTCCACTAGTCCCGGCCCAGAGAAAGGCGAGTGGGAGAGGTGTTCCGTGTCTCATAGTCGATTGACAAAGTTGCAAACGCAGGGATTCCTTCCCCATGCATATCTAGTCCCTGTTCGAACAGGGCTAGCTTCCTTCAATGAGGGGACTTAGGCAGAGGACTTCCCCAATCCGTCCGCGGGAGAGCGAGTGTGTTTCGTCCCCTACCTGCTAAGAGGTGTTGGATTTCCTATCCATCCGTTCCTCCGAGGGCTTCTGGAGTACTACGGCCTACAGCTGCACAACTTCACTCTGGCCTCTATTTTGCACATTGCGGGTTATGTCGCTTTATGCGAACTCTTCCTGGGCGTCGAGGCTCATTTCGAGTTGTGGGGGAAGATGTTCTGTCTCGTCCCGTGCAATCACGAAGGGTCAATATTTGAAGTGGGTGGAGCCGAAGTATGGCGCGTCACCGATACCGGATATCCATATGGCACACCAAGGAAGGCACCTGATGAATGGCCCTCCGAATGGTTTTATATAGAGGACGTTGCGCTTCCCGACCCGGTTCGAAAGGGTCTTTCCGAATTTACGCGTGTCCCACTGAAGAAACGCCACAGTTGGCGTCCCCGGAGTCTTGAAGAGGAAGATGGCGCGGAGGTTCGTTAGCTGATGAGCAGGATAAAAGAGCTCACTCAGTCTGGACTCATAGTAATAGAGGTTATGGCGATCTCCATAGCGCGAGGGGTTCGGCCACTCCAATACAGAGGGCTTCCAATGTGGCACTACAATGGGGAGGACGACGCCTCTCGCTACGGCCGGAAAGGTCCGGATACCCCTGTCGCTTTGGCTAAGATATTAGCCAAACTGTTCAAAGGGGAGGAAAAGGAATTTCTACGCATCAAATTTAGAGACGGGTACTCTATGTATAACCCTCCCAGATGGGTAAGGCCTGACCCCTCTGTTTTTACTCCTTCCATCTCCGAATTACCTTTGATAAACTTCTAGCTTGTTTGCTTATGACAGCACTGGCGAAAGATCACCGAGGAATTTTATAGTCCCGCCCCACAGCTAGAGGACCACTACCGGGAGCTCGATCCCGGGTTCGAAGAGGATCCGGATATATTTGTGGTGCTTGTGGAGGTGGTCGACGCGGTGGCGTGGGGCGACGGCGTGCCGGCGGCGGAAGGAGCACGGGGCCGGCAGCGAGCTCGCGTGCCGAGTCGGGCGGCGGGTCCGAACGGCGCCGTGGGTCGGCTGATGGCAGCGGAGGCGGCGCCCGGGCACAAATGGGCTCGGAGGGCTCTCCTTCGGGGGCCAAGCGGGCCGCATGGCTGTGAGTGGCGGCGCACCACGTGGCACTTGGTGGTTGGCCGGGGAGCGGGAGCGGACGTGTTCTGGCCGGTCGGACACGGTCCGGCGCTGGAGGAGGAAGAAGACTAGGTTAGGGTAGGGAGAGATCCGAAATTTCGGGGAGGAGGCTATATTTATAGGTAGAGGGGGCTAGGAGGCTCCAAATTGAGCACGGTTTTCGGCCACATGATCACGATCGAACGACCTAGATGATGGAGCGGGTTTTGGTGGGTTTTGGGCCACATTGGAGGGGTGTTGGGCTGCAACACACATGAGGCCTTCTCGGTCCCTCGGTTAAACGTTGGAGTATCAAACGAAGTCCAAATGGCACGAAACTTGACAGGCGGTCTACCGGTAGTAAACCAAGGCCGCTTGGCAAGTCTCGGTCCAATCCGAAAACGTTTAATACCCGCACACGAAAAGAGGTAGAAAGGGCCACCGGAGGACATAGGAGCGCCGGAATGCAATACCGGACAACGGGGAAAATGCTCGGATGCATGAGACGAACACGTATGCAAATGCGATGCACATGATGACATGATATGAGATGCATGACAAAGACAGAACACACGGAGACAAAAACCCGACAATGAGGAAATATCATAACTTAGTGTCGAATATGGCAAGAGTTGGAATACAAATATGGCATTACATACGGGGTGTTACACTTTCGTA
Organism: Triticum urartu; assembly: GCF_003073215.2. Taxonomy (NCBI): domain Eukaryota; kingdom Viridiplantae; phylum Streptophyta; class Magnoliopsida; order Poales; family Poaceae; genus Triticum; species Triticum urartu. The sequence continues at coordinate 468,525,748 of NC_053025.1, read as the reverse complement.
CCATCACCAGGTTTGCCAGCCAGTCCGGATGTTTGATTTATTTAAGGCATCCGACTTCGATGAGTTTGGCTAGCTCCTCCCCCATGGCTTGTCGCTTGGGTTCGGAAAAGCGCAGCAGTGTTTGCTTAACCGATTTAAACCCCTTTAGTATATTGAGGCAATGTTCGGCCAGCTCGCATGGGATCCCTGGCATATCTGAAGGGTGCCAGGCAAATATGTCCCAGTTTTTGCGCATGAATTCTCGTAGTGCGGCGTCAACTGTTGGGTTCAGTTGAGCTCCGATGGATGCTGTCTTCTTGGGGTCCGTTGGGTGGACCTGGAATTTGACTATTTCTTCTGCTGGTTTGAACGAGGTGGATTTGGGGCATTTGTCAAGGATCACATCGTCCCTGTCCACCGTGGAGTGCAGTGCGGTTAATTCTTCAGCCGCGAGGGCTTCGGATAGCACCTCCAGGGCCAGGGATGCGGTTTTGTTTTCAGGGCGGAGTGCTATGTCCGGGTCACTGGCGAGAGTGATTATACCGTTTGGTCCGGGCATTTTGAGCTTCATATATCCGTAGTGAGGTATAGCTCGGAAGCGTGTAAAAGCATCCCTCCCCAACAGGGCGTGATATCCGCTGCTGAAAGGGGCCACTTGGAAGGTAATTTCTTTGGACCGATAGTTCTCCGGCGATCCGAATACCACGTCAAGTGTGATTTTGCCTGCGCACCACGCCTCCCGACTAGGAATAATTCTGCGGAAGGTTGTGTTACTTTGTTTGATGCTGCTGCTATCTATTTCCATTTTATGGAGTGTGTCCACATAAATGAGGTTTAGTCCGCCGCCGCCGTACATGAGGACCTTGGTAAGTCGAAACCCATCCATGATGGGACTGAGTACTAACGCAGCTAGCGCTCGTACTGTTCTGTACTTTGGTTCGTCACCGGCGTTGAATGTTATAGCTGTGTCGTTCCATGGGTTTATTACAGCGATTTGGCAGACTTCGTTGAGCTCGCGAAGTGCCCTTTTGCGCTTTTTATTTGAAGCGAATGTCTCGAAGACTGTCAATACAATTGGGGCGTCATCTTCTGGGGGGTATTGTTCCGGGGCATCCTTGATAAGGATGTCCTCGCCGCTCTTGGCTACCTGTCATAGTATACAACATGCTCTAAGGCTGTGGGTTGCCACGGTATCTGTTGTTGTATGTATTTTGCATGGGCCATCGAGCCACCCCTCCAGAACGGTGTCGTGCCGTATAGTGGCTTTGAGTTTTTTGACTGTTGGACTGGGCGTGCCACGAGGGTACGCTGTTTTCGCCTGTGGGGGAGGTTGGGTTGGCGCTGGTGGTTCCCAACGAGCTGCCCGAGTTTCCCAGGTGCTTTCCATCATGCAGTATTTTTGTATGATGGTTGCTAAGTCAGCAAATTTAGTATTCGACGGCGATTGATGGCGTTGAGGATTCCTTCGTCCACACAGTTTTTGCAGAACGCTGATATTGCGTCTTCATCGCGGCAATCTTTTACCTTGTCCTTGACAAGGAGGAATCTGGCCCAAAAGTGGTGGACCTTCTCCTGAGATTGTTGTTTTATGCTCATGAGAGCCTCTATGTCCGGGTGGGTGGGTGGAATTAGATCCGAACCCCGATCTAACCGGTTGTCCGGAGTCCGACAACCTTCCAGACTAGACAATCCGGGTTCCGGAATATCTTCTGATTGTTTGGAACCGCCGTCCGATGCTATGTTCGGAGGGCTAGTTGCGTCCCTTTGCGGGTGAATATCCAGCTCTTCATGAACAACGATCCGAACATAGTCCATCTTCAATATACAAGAAGACTCGTCGTCCTGCTCCACGACTACCGTGATCTGGTGGGTGATCGGCGGAGTTTCAGTTTCTCCCTGATTGGTTTTAGGCCCGATCTGATTGTAATCTGTGACGATTCCCAAAGCGGCAATGCGATCTAGGAGCTCGTTTAAGGATTTAAGCTCGACCGGATCCATCTATTTGGAGTGCTCGGAGTTGATGTGAAGGGGATTTTCGATGGCCCGAGAGGTCATCGTCGGCTCCACGGCCGAACGGGCGATCGTAGTAAAGTCGCCCAGCCGGAGGGTTTGGCCCGGGGCCAAAACTACCCCTGCGGTAATGTTGTCTCTAATGACAAGGCGAGCCATCGAGCCTTTCATCGACGGCACAGTGGAACTCTCAGTGAAAGCACCAATGTCGGTGTCAAAACCGGCTGATCTCGGGTAGGGGGTCCCTAACTGTGTGTCTAGGATCGATGGTAACAGGAGACGGGGGACACGATGTTTACCCAGGTTCGGGCCCTCTCTATGGAGGTAATACGCTACTTCTTGCTTGATTGATCTTGATGAATATGAGTATTACAAGAGTTGATCTACCACGAGATCGTAATGGCTAAACCCTAGAAGTCTAGCCTATGTGAATATCGTAATGGGTATATGTGGTGTCCTTTCCGAACTATGCCCTTTGGTTTATATAGACACCGAGGGGATCTAGGGATTACATGCACTCGGTTACATAAGAAGGAATCTTCGGTCGCCAAGCTTGCCTTCCATGCCAAGTAGAGTCCAATCTGGACACGGTGTAGTCTTCTGCCTTCATGTCTTCACAGCCCATCAGTCCTTCCCATGGATAACAGGCCGGACGCCCGAGGACCCCTTAGTCTAGGACTCCCTCACCTGCATCTCAATCTCTTTCGCCATTTGGAACCGCTGGACTGGAGGGCTATGGTTTGGAGAATTAGGATTAGATGGCTAGTGAAGAAGATGATTATTTATAGGGGCTTCGGAATTGCTCTAGGAGGATGTGAAGAGGTTAAATCAATGTGAATGCATTGTGGTTTGGATGCAAATGAAGATGAAGGAGTAGTGAAGAAGCCGATGAAAATCGGTTCCCGATGGAGAAGTAAATCGGAGAAGTGGCCTGAAGGCAGTTGATCAGACGGCTAGGTAGACTAAATGAAAAGGCTATGCGGGTAGACTGAGGAGTGGGGCATGTCCCTGTACGTGCCCATCCTTCTAGCGCTACATGTGTCCCTTTTTTTGAACATCGCTACATGTGTTCCTGTACGGGAGTACTACTCATGTTCCTACTACTCCTACTAGTAGAAGTAGTACAACTATGGTACACTTGATGGTCAAAATACTATTATTCATCTGGTCCTCACAGTGAAATGACAAGACCCTGCGCCCGAGGTGACACCAGTCCAAGCGGCGTGTTCGGGTTACCAAAGACAGCCTCACCTTGTGCACTGTGCAGTCACTGTCACCGCCACTATATTGCATGCCCCGCCTCGTCTCCCTCTCCCTCCATCTCCATCTCCGTCTCGCCGGAGATCCTGAGGTCACTCTTCATCATCTCACTATGCCCCCGCGCACCCTCGCCTCGCTCGGCTCCCCCAGTACCACTATTCCCTCGATAGCCGCTCCAGCACCGAGAGCCTTCTCCCCTGTAAATCAAGCCCCCCAAAACCCCACCTTCCAAACTCCACCATGGTCGAACGCGAACCACACAACATCCATATGAGCCACGATTGGAGCAATCTCCCCAATGACGTCCTCGACCTCTGTTGTTCATGTATGGATATGTTGAGCGCCCTGCAGCTGGACGCATGCTCGAGGGGCATGCACACGCCCATCGTCAAAGCGAGGCCTACTATTTTCAAGACACCCTGCTTGCTACTATCTGGTCTTGCGTGATTTGCTCACCATGATACGAAGGCGTACATGATGCCCCTAGACTTCAATCTGACCTCCATTAACCGAAACTTATTTGCAGGTATGTAGTTGGTCGCTGTACATCATTTCCCTCGACTTCGATCCGATCACCATCGCCCAAAACTTCTTGCAGGTATGTATTGGGTTGGCATGAACTCCCACTGGATGGCTGGTGGTCGTGAACTTATAGACCTCTCATGAGATTATCCTTCCTCCATTGCATGATATAGAGTTTTACCGTCGTGGTCCAAGTCATCTAGATTACGTCGTCAATTGGACGCACCTTGTTTTGCAGAAGATTGTAATCTTCCAAGTGCCCACGCGACATGCGGATTACGCAGACTTCAAGATAATTGCCTTGTTCGACAAGGGACTCACCTATCTTTCCGCCGGTGCCTTCTTTAGCTGGAGACGGCTCAGCTTGCAGTGGATCGTCGTCAAAGCTGATACGCACTTATGTGATGCTATTGAATACAATGGCATCATCTACGCAATCGACAAAGAACATGGCACCACGAATTGCTGGGACGGCGCGTGTAAGTTGTTTCTGTCTGATGTTAATGATGACCCCATGACACTGTTTGAACTTTTTGTGATCATTGACATATCCCTGTTCTAGCAGAATTTGAGTAGAACTATGGCAATGTATTAGAGACGCCTTAAATCAGCTATATTTGGAATGAGTTAATTCATGCGACTGCGACCATGTCATTACAGCCAATTTGTACCCCTAAATAATCAAACGGTCAGGAAGATTTTGATATTCTCCTTATTTTATAGTAATCTATATACTACTAAATATGAGTGTGTATCAATGGCCATGCTAGTTTCCTCATCTTCATGATGTAGACACATGCATCACACTGTTGGTTTCATCTAACCATACATTAGGGAAGTAAATGTGCATATGGAGAACTCTATATTCGGAGGTAGTGAAATCTTGTAATGCTTACCATGTGTACATACCTATGTTCGCCCTTCAGCAATCAATGGCTAGAATAATATGCTCACAAAATTTTTGCCCACAGAACATGAGTATATAACAATGCATGGTTTGTTAGTTCCCTTGAAGAATTTGTTTGTGAGGACAGAACATGATTACATAACATGCATGACATGCTAGTTTCCTGTGAAGAATCGATTGGGAGATAAACATGAGTATAACCATGCATGGCACTTCTATATTTTCGAACCCAGTATACCTTTCCCTGTATTTTCCTCCCAGTTCCAACAGGGACATATTAATGTTGTTTCTTGCATTATCGTAGTCATACTCTGAACAATGTTGATCTTACATTAACAATGCCTATCCTTTTTGATATGATGCAGTGTCCCTACAGTTACTACCCTTTGTAATCACACCACCTTTTCCAAAAACAGGGAAGCACAACTGGTACCTTGCTCGATCAGATGACGGCAAAAGACTGATGATCATTCGGATAAATGAGCCGGAAAAGTTATATTGCAAAAAACCCCACTATATGCAAGCACCGTGAAATACGTGAGTTTCCGGACCATGGCTGTTACGTATATGAGCAGGATACCAACTTGCTGGGGCCTTTAGGAATTTTGAGTTGGAGGTGGGTAAACAGCCTTGGTTCACACTCTCTGTTTCTCGGACTCAATTATCCGATTAACCAGGAGATCACCGTTGGCAAGGACCTTGATGGCAGAGAGGCTATGTTTGCTATGGAAAACTGTGTCTACATGGCGAGCCCTAGGAGTTCGGGAGAAAACTCCCCTAATTGTCAATGATACAGCCTGCAGCCAAAAGAAGGTGAGAATGACAAAGGCATCTGGATTAACTTTGATCCTTGGATGTGTCGAGTCTGACAGGTAGTGATGTGGTTCAGGCCTTCAGGTTGATAGGTAACTGGGTTGTTGCGTTGAAAGGGTGGAGTACGAGTGTCTCCGGATCACTGGTGGCTGAACCGGGGCTACAAATTATGATGGTGTTGGATCATCCCTCTTCGAATGACTTGTTGTCTTTGCTGCTTGTTATGGATGGGTAGTTCTCTCTTTTGTTATGCATATTCCTTGTCATTTGGTCATCCTTGTCTATGTCACTCTTACTATGTAATAGTTGCCTCTATTTAGAATGTCATTCTTGTCTGGATCATGAGAGTCTGAGCGCTGCCGATGGGTGCGTTTTGGTGGTGTAGCAAGACTTCTTATAAACTATCATGTCTTGCTGTTTATGCCAGTAGTATTCACTAGTCAGTGTTTGAATGATGTATATATCGTTGTTTCGAACTGTTTATTGTCTCGAACTACTGGTGGCCTAAACGAGGGCATCACCATTCTCTAGTGTTCAGAGTATATCTCCTTTTTTCAAGTTATAATTTGAGCTTAGTGTCTTTTCGATGATGAACACTTGTTTGGGCCAGTGAGGTGCCATTGAATATGGGCCAAGTAGTAATGCAATGCCAAATAGGTCAATTATGACTCTCAGGCCGGGCTCTCAAAAGATCCATAAAAAGGCTGGGCTCTCAAAAAAGAAAGAATAGGGACTCTTAGGCCAACATGTGGGCGCCACCGGTGTTTTCGTGCGCTTGCGCGCCGAGAGCATATTAGCGCGTGTTCGAAATTCATGCTACCTTTTCATCCCAAATATCCCGCCCCTCCCCCACCTCTGGAATCTCGATTCCTACTCCAGTTCCCCCAAATCCCCCTCCTATACTCCATGTACTCAAGCGCACTATCATGTTGCTGGTCAACACGGATCTCCGAGCCCGAGGTCCTGAGGTCTGTCCTGCCTTCGGGCGCTACGTGCTGTCGCTCAACAGTGGCATGGCGGTGCTTGACGACCGGTTTGTCGGCAAAGTGCTAATGGTAACCATCAACGATGACAGGCCTCCCGTCTCACCGGACAACCTTGTCAAAGCTCTTGGCATTGCGCACGGCATCCAAATAAGTGACTTTCTCGTCGAAGTCTGTCCGCCACAAGCTGATTTCTTTGTCAGGTTCCGGAAAACTTTCGACAGCAGTCGTGTGTTCGAATCTTCCCAGCGTTTGTTCTGCGATGACGTGCTGGTGAGCTTTGATCGGTGGCACCCAGGATGGGGCTTGGTGCCCTCTGAGCTTGAGTTTTTAACAAATCTTACCATCCACGGCATGCCTCGACGTGCTTGGAACAGTGAGTCCATGAATGAGCTTATCAACGACCTTGGAGGTGAGCTCGTAAGTATGTTTGTTCCTCCAGACAGCTGGGCTCGGACGGTTATGGTATGGATGAAGAAGCCGTCCACCATACCAAAGGTGATTGGTGTTGAGATACCGGTGTAGGAACCGGGGTTGTACTATTCGTCGCCACCAAGGCCGCCGCGGACCACGTTAGGGATGTACCTATATCGAGTGTTCGTGCATGTCGAAGAAGTGGTCAATCCATTAATCGAAGTCCTGCCGCCACCGCTGGTGCCCGGGTCCGTCGACGACATCCATTACAGGAGTCAATGTCAGACTTTCCCCGTGTTGCTCGGAACGATGGATGGCACAGGGCCTACTCCATCGCATGGCGGAGGCCACTGCTTCTTTGGGAGAAGAGGCAGGACTACCTGCCTGGATGTGCTCTAATTTGAGGTAACAACTGAATCTAGTTAAATCCGAGCTATGGGTGTGAAGCACTGGTGTGCCAGTACATTTGATTGTGACCTGTTCTATTCTTTTACTTGAACTTTTTTTATAAAGGGTTGTATGTCAACTTAATGTTCTAGAAGAACTTATATATTATGTTGTCTATTTATTTTCTTTGCACATCATTCAAGATATTTTCCCGTCATTGATAAAGACGATGAACCATTATGTACGAGTTCGTTGGTTTCAACATAGCTCTACCCGTAGCGATCAACTGCTTCCACCCTGATTGTGCCACCTGCGTAAAATTTTTGTATGCAAGTTCAGTGTGCTATGATGTTCTATATGATTGTGTCAACTATATAATTTTTTACTGAGCATCCTCAATGCATATGGCTGAAAGATGTATTTATGAGCATCGACCAATGGGTCTCTCTCTCTCACTATCTCTCTCTCACACACACACATGCACAAGTGGGACCCGTTGAATTATTTCTTCGCTCGTGAAAACTTTTAATAAGGTTCCATTGTACTCTAACTTTTTTCTTAAATTATTAACTGAGCTCAGTTACTTCAAAAAGTTGTACATAAGCCTTGTTTGGGACTTTCCGGCGTCGCTGAATGTGGGCTGAGTAGCCATGTAAGGTTGTACACAATACGGGTCAACTTGTTATTCTCTGCCCCGCTGGGCTGCAAATCTTTCCTAGGAGGGATGCATTAGGCTTAACAACAAAATGAGCTTTAAGAAATAATAAATGGGATGTAATTATAAAAACTGGGTAGTAACTACAAAAACATGCACCAAACACGTAATTAGTTTATAAAACATTACTTTTGGATTTTGAAAATTTTAATTTCATTAATTGTTGCACGCGCAATGTTTCGTTGGATTTTTACGTAATACAAATTTACATTGAAATTGTATTTAATCTGACTAGAAATTTCGGGATAAAACTATTCCGGATCCCATCAAAATGTGGGAAATTTTATTGAATTCTGTTTTGAATGATTGGTTGAAATTATTAATCGTTGTCTTAGCTAGAAATTGGGCTGTACTTTTAACAAACTATATATGGGTTGTAGTAAATTCCATTAGAATTCAAAAGTGGGCTGTACATTCTTACAAATCGCAAATGGGCTATAAGTTCTTTGACACACACTTGTGGGCCTAGTAAGTTGACGCGTCCCCTAAAAAAATTAGTTGACGTGTATGCAAGGCTTTGTCAACTTATAGTCAACACACCGTTCTAGCAGCAGTGGCCGTGGATGTCCATCCAACGGATGTCGTGCTTCTTCTTCAATCTCGGATATTCTAGCTTTAGCCGCCCAGAAAATGATTCCTCCCCCTGACATGTGGGGCGCACCGTTTCGGAGGCTGGTCTGTGGGCCTACTAAGTTGACGCGTACCAAGGGCTTTGTCAACTTAGTCAATATAAACGATTCTTGCTGCAGTGACCGTACGATGTCCATCCAACGGCTGTCATGATTCTTCAACCTCTGGTCTTCTTGCTCCAGCCGCCCAAAGCAGCACCGGTCGTGCCGCCTGCTCCTGTCTCCCTTGGCCGGCTGTGGTGCCGCGGAGGCCTCACCGCCCCTACTACTGCCACTGCTAGCCAGGCCCTGCGGCGACGGTAGCCTCACACCGCAGCCGAACCAGTGAACGAGTGAAGCATGTCTACCACCGAAACAAAAGGTGGGGCTGAAGGAAATAATTCGGCGCGTACCTGAGCACCAATTTTTGCAAACAGTGTCGCGATCACTTGGCATCACTCTGCTGGGACAGCAATGACACCAGACACCAAAGAATGAGCAAGAAAAGAAAACTGGAGAAATGCAAAGGCTGAGCTGTAGTGGATCCGGACCGATGCCATCTACACTCACCAAATTAAACAGCTAGTAACAAAATATAAGGTTATATGCATGCTATGCAACAAACAAATGCGGCAACCAAATGCAATAAACAAGCCGGACTTTAAACTATTGATTTCTATCAGTTTCTACCGCTCGCGCTGACTAGGGCATCCTATATATAGCCAGACCTGCTCTGATACCAAGCCTATGGCACCCCGGCTCAGAGAAACCTGAACGCCCCGTATTCCAGCCCAGAGATCGAGGAGAAGTCTCTAGAATACGGCATTGATTGACATAGAACAAATCAGCTCTTATTACAAAAATAATAATTACATGGGTATGATGTTACAATGATCACATCAGCATGGCAACACTATGCATGCGATACTACACTTGCTCTATGCTAGCAGCGAAGCAACTCGTAGCAGCGGAACAACAACGAAGGTGGTGAACTCCACTCCACAGGGACTCTGGCTGGGACACGATCTAGCTCGCATGAACAGACACCTCAACAAACAATCAAGCAATCACGGCATCACCTGCAATCTGGCATGACACGCCAGGTCAGTATGTTGAATGTACTTGCAAGCTCACAACAACCAAAAACATCAAGGCAAGACAACAACATAGCATTAAGCTGGTTAATTAAATTAACAGCTACCATGAAGCAACTACTAAGCTACCATGAAGCAACACTCTGCAGAGGTAGCACACTGTACCCACACCACAGAACCCATGGCCTCGCACTCCCATTCAGGTGGACCAACGGCGTTACGACATAACCGATCTACTGCTATGACACTCTCCCGGCCACTCTGACTCACTCCCCACTGGGCTAGTCCTGGGTGGCCCCGTGTCTATCAAAGACACCAACGGCCATCGTCGTGGCCAAAACAATAAACGGTCCCACACAGGGACAACCCGGGTACAACAACAACGGGCACACAAGGTTATGTCTACTTACCGGGCTAGGGTACACACGCCATAACCTTCCCTAGTTGGAGGCACCGACGAGAGGCACAACAATAGATCACATTAGGGCCTTCCCAAAAAGGCAAATGTGGTTGCACTGGAAAAAGCCCGGTTCGGCGGCACCTGACCAACTTAATGACGGAATTTATCCCCAAAAATATAACTATGATAACTGATACTCAGATATCAACTACCAAACTATAATCCAAGTCATAGCAATATCCAACAAATAATCAAAGCATAATATCATCATCTCAAAATACTCTAAGGGTAGCGCAACACTACTATCATGATAAATCCGAAAACAATAATCCTACTACTCCAATAACAAGAATAAAGCTATTTGGCTAAGATCCACATGTAAACATCATTTCCGAAAATAATACTCCAAGCAACAGAACATCAACTAGCATCATGAAAATAATCATAGTAACCACTAATAATCCAAAGGCAGCTGATATCCAAAGTAATACTCCAAAATATAATAACAGATCCCATCATGGAAATAATCACAATACCAACCACTAATACTCTGTAACACTCATGATGCGGCTATATCTCCCACGTGTCAGAGCAAGACTTAGAGGCATAACCGCATTGTAGGCAATGTCGCAAGAGGGGTAATCTTTACACATCCCATGTACTGAATAAGAAAGAGGTATAGAGTTGGCTTACAATCGCCACTTCACTCAATACATAAATATAGCATTACAATCATCCAGATACAACCAAGGTCCAACTACGGAACCAAAAATAAAGACAACCCCAAATGCATAAGATCCCCAATCGCCCCAACTGGGTTCCACTACTGATCGTCTGGAAAGGAAACGTAGTAACGTCCCGAGTCCTCATTGAACTCCCACTTGAGCTTAGTCGCATCCCCTGGAACGGTATCATCGGCACCTGCATCTGGTTTTGGAAGTAATCTATGAGTCACAGGGACTCAGCAATCTCACACCCTCGCGATCAAGCCTATTTAAGCTTATGGGTAGATAAAAGGTATGAAGTGGAGCTGCAGCAAGCACTAGCATATAAGGTGGCTAACTTACGGAAATAAGAGTGAGAAGAGAAGGCCAAAGCACGGTCGAGAATCTATGATCAAGAAGTGATCCTAGAACTACTTACGTTCAAGCATAACACGAGACCGTGTTCTCTTCCCGGACTCCGCCGAAAAGAGACCATCACGGCTACACACGCTGTTGATCCATTTTTAATTAAGTTAAGTGACAAGTTCTCTACAACCGGACATTAACAAATTCCCATCTGCCCGTAACCGCGGGCACGGCTTTCGAAAGTTCAAATCCTTGAAGGGGTGTCCCAACTTAGCCCAGCACAAGCTCTCACGGTCAACGAAGGATATTCCTTCTCCCAGGACGACCCCATCAGACTCGGAATCCCGGTTACAAGACATCTCGACAATGGTAAAACAAGACCAGCAAAGCCGCCCGAATGTGCCGACAAATCCCGATAGGAGATGCACATATCTCATTCTCAGGGCACACCGGATGAGCGCTTCGTACAACTAAAACCAACTCGAGTTTCCCCGAGGGGGCGCTGCAAAGGACTCTAGTTTGGACCAACACTCAGAGGAGCACTGGCCCGGGGGGTTTAAAATAAAGATGACCCTTGAGTCCACGGAACCCAAGGGAAAAAGGCTAGGTGGCAAATGGTAAAACCAAGGTTGGGCCTTGCTGGAGGAGTTTTATTCAAGGCGAACTGTCAAGGGGTTCCCATTATAACCCAACCGCGTAAGGAACGCAAAATCAAGGAACATAACACCGGTATGACGGAAACTAGGGCGGCAAGAGTGGAACAAAACACCAGGCATAAGGCCGAGCCTTCCACCCTTTACCAAGTATATAGGTGCATTAAAGTAGACAAGATATAATAGTGGTATCCCAACAATAAACATGTTCCAACAAGGAACAAACTCCAATCTTCACCTGCAACTAGCAACGCTATAAGAGGGGCTGAACAAAGCGGTAACATAGCCAAACAACGGTTTGCTAGGACAAGGTGGGTTAGAGGTTTTCCATGGCAATATGGGAGGCATGATAAGCAAGTGGTAGGTATCGCGACATAGGCATATCAATAGAGCAAACAACTAGTAAGCAAAGATAGAAGTGATTTCGAGGGTATGGTCATCTTGCCTGCAAAGTTCTCCAAGTTGACGTAAGCTTGATCCTCGTAAGCATACTCAACGGGTTCCTCGATCACGTACTCGTCTCCCGGCTCTACCCAAAGCAGGAACACAAGCAAAGGGAAACACAATCAACCACGGTGCAATGCGCAAGCAACATGATGCAAAACATGGCATGATATGCGGGATGTGATATGCAATGCATATGCATGCTCCGGAAGGAAAAGGTTGAACCAGGCCTCAACTTGGCAAACCAAGAGTGCCGCTGGAAAGATGAGTTGATTCGGTCGAAATTGATATAAAGATCACCGGAATTGGATGCACGGTTTGCAAATGTCAAGCAAAACAATAATGGCACGATTCTGCGATTAACAGCATGATGCCATCTAAAATGCATCAAGAAAATAAGCTACTGCACTCTAACATAGCAACAAAGCACATGGCAGTGGTCCACTCAAGATGTTTGACACAAGATGAACACTGGGCTACGGCTAAATTACTCAATAGCAGGTTCAAACAAGCAGGGCAAAAGTGCAAAAGATATCAGGTTCACAGACTTAGTGAAAATAACATGTCAGGATTTAACATCAAGAAGCAATGTTTAGAGCAAAATATCAACATGCTACAAGAACATATCATGGCAAAGCAAGGCATGGCATGAAACTGCTCAAAGCATATAACAAAAGTCCCTTACTGACCATAAGCCAAAAGGGATCATAAAATATAATGGAACCCATGTAAACATAGCTAGTTTCGTTAACAGATTCAGACTTAGCAGAAAACTGGACATGGCAAAAACAGAGATACGTAGGCATGTTTGCGATCTCGATGCACTCACCACAAGATATTTCATGACAAACTAAGCATACACCCAGCAAGAAGACATGTTCAAGTAACTAACCATGGCAAGAACAATCTCATAGCATGCATGGAACAACTACAACAACCTTGGCAAAATTGATTAACACGTAAACAATCTGCCAGGAACATTTCATAGCAAAAGTAGAGCAAGATTTAGTCATGCTAGGGTACTCCATAATTGCAAACAAAGACATGTATGGATAGAGCATAACAATATCTCAAAATGATCCTTACTGAACATGCTCAAAAGAGGCATGGATCACTCTGTAGCAACATGAATACATGGCATAAAAATAACATCAGGGAAATGACTTAGAAGAATTCTAAGTCCCTGAAATCAGCAACACCACGAGAGCTACTTTGCATGCTTGTGCTAGTCACCACATTGATCAAAAAAATACATGGCATACACCCCTGTAAAGATGGCATGGCATAGCCCAAAACACATGTAGGGCTCAAGTTCATAGGAGGCACACATAAAACATGGCAAAAATGTCAAATGTCCATAATCTGATAAGAAACAGAAACTAACATTATAATAGCACTCTTGCAACAGCATTTAGGGCATCATGATGAACTCAAACAAGCATGGTGCAATGGAATGAAATGAAGAGCACATCCAGATGAACAATTTGATATATCACATGCAAAAAATGGAGCTATGAATGCAAAGTTATGATGCAATGAACATGCCAGAAAAATATTAGGGACTTAGGCAGAAAAAGGGGCCAACCCTAAGTTTTGGATCTAGATCTGGAGACACGCTTCCTGAGGTTGGCCGGGTTCTTGCCGGAGAAGAATGGGACGGTGGCTGGAGTTACCGGATCCGTTCACCGGCGACGAGGAGCGAGCCGGTGGGGGCCGGAGCCGGTGAGGGGCGCGGGGCCGGAGCGGGCGCCGCGACACCATGGGGTCGGCGCGGGGTCGGCGGCGCTCGCCGGCGTCGACGACGGTCGGTGATGGCGGCTGCGGCGGCGCCGGGCGGCGAGGAGGAGAGCGGGCGCGCGGGGGCGGCGAAGGCGCGCCTGATACGTCTCCAACGTATCTATAATTTTTGATTGCTCCATGCTATATTATCTACTGTTTTGGGCAATATTGGGCTTTATTATCCACTTTTATATTATTTTTGGGACTAACCTATTAACCGGAGGCCCAGCCCAGATTTGTTGTTTTATGCCTATTTTAGTGTTTTGAAGAAAAGGAATATCTGACTGAGTCGAAACAGAACGAAATCAACTAGAGAAGTTATTTTTGGAACGAAAGCCACCCGATGGACTTGGACCCCACGTCAAGGAAGGAACGAGGAAGCCACGAGGGTGGGGGGCGCGCCCACCCCCTAGGGCGCGCCCCCCTGCCTCGTGGGGCCCTCATGGCTCCCCTGACGTACATCTTCCGCCTATATAACTCCACGTACCCTAAAACTTCCAGAACAGACAATAGATCTGGATTTCCGCCGCCAGAAGCCTCCGTAGCCACCAAAAACCAATCTAGACCCGTTCCGGCACCCTGCCGGAGGGGGCAATCCTTCTCCGATGGCCATCTTCATCATCCCGGTGCTCTCCATGACGAGGAGGGAGTAGTTCTCCCTCGGGGCTGAGGGTATGTACCAGTAGCTATGTGTTTGATCTCTCTCTCTCATGTTCTTGAGGTGACACGATCTTGATGTATCGCGAGCTTTGCTATTATATTTGGATCCTATGAAGTTTCTTCCCCCCTATACTCTCTTGTAATGAATTGAGTTTCCCCTTTAAAGTTATCTTATCAGATTGAGTGTTTAAAGATTTGAGAACACTTGATGTATGTCTTGCCGTGGATATCTGTGGTGACAATGGGATATCACGTGATTCACTTGATGTATGTTTTGGTGACCAACTTGCGGGTTCCGCCCATGAACCTATGCATAGGGGTTGGCAGACGTTTTCGTTGTGATTCTCTGATAGAACTTTGGGGCACTCTTTGAGGTCCTTTGTGTTGGTTGAATAGATGAATCTGATATTGTGTGATGCATATCGTATAATCATGCCCACAGATACTTGAGGTGACATTGGAGTATCTAGGTGACATTAGGGTTTTGGTTGATTTGTATCTTAAGGTGTTATTCTAGTACGAACTCTAGGGCTGTTTGTGACACTTATAGGAATAGCCCAACGGATTGATTGGAAAGAATAACTTTGAGGTGGTTTCGTACCCTACCATAATCTCTTCGTGCGTTCTCCGCTATTAGTGACTTTGGAGTCACTCTTTGTTGCATGTTGAGGGATAGTTATGTGATCCAATTATGTTAGTATTGTTGAGAGGACTTGCACTAGTGAAAGTATGAACCCTAGGCCTTGTTTCCTAGCATTGCAATACCGTTTACGCTCACTTTTATCACTTGTTACCTTGCTGTTTTTATAATTTCAGATTACAAATACCTTTATCTACTATCTATATACCACTTGTATCACCATCTCTTCGCCGAACTAGTGCACCTATACAATTTACCATTGTATTGTGTGTGTTGGGGACACAAGAGACTCTTTGTTATTTGGTTGCAGGGTTGCCTGAGAGAGACCATCTTCATCCTACGCCTCCTACGGATTGATAAACCTTAGGTCATCCACTTGAGGGAAATTTGCTACTGTCCTACAAACCTCTGCACTTGGAGGCTCAACAACTTCTACAAGAAGAAGGTTGTGTAGTAGACATCAGCGCCGGGCACGGGGCGGCTCAGGCCGCGGGGGCCTACCCAGGGCCGCGCGGGCCGGCGCGGTGGGAGGTGGCGGCGGGCCACGTGTCGGCCTGTGAGTGGCTCGGGGTGGCGGCGCATTTAGTCCGGCCGGACCGGACGTGTCCGGCGGCGGGAGGAGGAAGAGGCTAGGGTTTTGGACTGCGGGAATTTCGGCGAGGAGACCTATTTATAGAAAGAAGGAGCTAGGAAACTCCAAATGAGGTGCGGTTTTCGGCCACACGATTGTGATCGAACGACCGAGAGGATGGGGAGGTTTAGGTGGGTTTTGGGCCACTTTGGAGAGGTGTTGGGCTACAACACACACGAGGCCTTTACGGTTCCTCGGTTAACCGTTGGAGTATCAAACGAACTCCAAATGGTACGAAATTTGACAGGCGGTCTACCGGTAGTATACCAAGGCCGCTTGGCAAGTCTCGGTCCAATCTGAGAACGTTTAACGCCCGCACACGAAAAGAGGTAAAACGAGACGCCGGAGGACATAGGAGTGCCGGAATGCAAAATAGACAACGGGGAAAATGCTCGGATGCATGAGACGAACATGTATGTAAATGCGATGCACATGATGACATGATATGAGATGCATGACATGGGAAAAAGAAAAAATGAAGACAAAACCCAACCATGAGGAAATATCATAACTTATTGCAGAAAATGGCAAGAGTTGGAATACAAATATGGCAAGTTACATACAGGGTGTTACAACACTCCACCACTACGAAAGGATCTCGTCCCGAGATCTAGGACTGGAAAAACTCCGGATATTCGGAACGGAGGTGGTCCTCATGTTCCCAGGTGGCTTCACGGTCGGAATGATGTGACCACTTCACTTTTAGGAATTTGATAGACTTGTTGTGAGTCTTGCGCTCAGTTTCTTCGAGAATAGCAACGGGATGCTCATGATAAGACAAGTCTTCTTGGAGATCAATCTCTTCAAAGTTGATGGTGCGGTTAGGAGTCTTGAAACACTTGCGAAGCTCAGACACATGAAACACGTTGTGCATGTTTGCAAAGTTGGACGGAAGCTCAAGTTGATAGGCGAGATCGCCTCTTTTGCCAATGATCTTGAAAGGACCCACGTATCTAGGGGCAAGCTTCCCTTTGATACCGAAGCTTCGAGTACCTTTCATTGGAGAGACGCGGAGGTAGACATGGTCTCCGATCTCGAAAGCCAAGTCACGATGCTTGCTATCATAGTAACTCTTCTGATGCGATTGCGTGGCTTTGAGATTTTCACGAGTGACTTGCACATTTCTTCAACCTCTGTGATCAAGTCATTGCAAAGAAGTTGGCGTTCACCAGTCTCTGACCAGTTAAGAGGAGTACGACACTTTCTACCATAGAGAATCTCGAATGGGGCCTTGCCCGAACTCACTTATAAGCTGTTGTTGTAGGAGAACTCTACATATGGAAGACAATCTTCCCACTTCAGACCGAAAGAAATGACACATGCCCTAAGCATATCTTCAAGAATTTGATTGACTCGCTCGACTTGGCCACTAGTTTGAGGATGAAAGGCTGTGCTGAAGCAAATGTTGGTGCCCATAGCCTTCTAGAAGGACTCCCAAAACTTAGAAGTGAATATGCTTCCACGATCTGAAGATATCAACTGCGGAATGCCGTGCAAAGAGACAATCCTGGAGGTGTATAGCTCTGCCAACTGAGCTGCTGTATTAGATTCTTTGATAGGAAGAAAATGAGCTAATTTAGTGAGATTTTCGATGACAATGAAGATAGCATCATTGCCACGCTTGGACTTGGGAAATCCAGTCACGAAGTCCATCTCAATATGGTCAAACTTCCATTCTGGAATGGCAAGAGGTTGGAGGAGACCAGCTGGCCGTTGGTGTTCCGCTTTCACTCTTCTGCAGACATCCCATTCATTCACGAACTGAGCAATCTCGCGCTTCATTCGAGTCCACCAATACGACTGCTTGAGGACATGGTACATCTTTGTACTTCTAGGGTGAATAGGAAGGAGTGAATTGTGAGCCTCGTTCATAATGACTTTACGAAGGTCACCCTTAGGAACAACAATGCGATCCTCGAAGAATAGAGTATCGTTGTCATCAAGACGATAGCACTTGTACTTGGGTTGGCTCTTGGCAATCCCAATCTTCACCTTCTTCACCATAGCATCAAGAAGTTGAGCCTCACGAATCTGATCTTCCAAAGTAGGTGAGACTTGGAGGTTGGCAAGGAATCCTTGAGGAACAACTTGGAGATTAAGTTTGCGGAAAGCTTCACAAAGATCCGGTTGGTAGGGCTTGAGAATCAAACTGTTGCAGTAAGCCTTCCTTCTCAAAGTGTCAGCAATTACATTGGCCTTGCCCGGATTATATTCAATACTCGGATTATACTCTTGAATCATCTCGACCCAATGAGTCTGCCTGAGGTTGAGGTTGGGCTGAGTGAAGATGTACTTGAGACTCTTATGCTCAGTGAAGATGTCCACTTTTCTTCCCAACAAGAGATGTCTCCATGTTAAAAGAGCATGGATAACTGCCGCCAACTCGAGGTCATGAGTGGGGTAGTTCTTTGCGTTGGTCTTCAACTGGCGAGAGGTATAGGCCACAACTTTCTTCTCTTGCATTAACACAGCACCGAGACCTTGAAGGGAAGCATCACAAAAAACCTCAAAAGGTTTGGTTTCATCAGGTGGAGTCAGAACTGGAGCTGTGACTAACTTCTCTTTGAGGGTATTGAAAGCTACATCACATTCAGGCATCCAGACATACTTCACATGCTTCTGGAGAACGTTGGAAAGAGGCTTCGCGATCTTAGAGAAATTCTCAATGAATCTTTGACAATAGCTTGCGAGCCCAAGGAAGCTGCGGAGCTGCTTCACATTCCGAGGCGGTTCCCAATTCACAATTGCAGACACCTTCTCAGGATTAACAGCTATGCCCTTGCTGGAGATGATATGCCCAAGGTAGAGAACCTCATCGAGCCAAAACTTGCACTTTGAAAACTTCGCATAGAACTGATGTTCTCTGAGTTTGTCCAGCACCAATCTCAAGTGCTTGGCATGATCCTCCTTGTTCTTGGAAAAGACCAGAATGTCATCGAGATAGACCAAGAAGAAGTCATTTGTGTAGGGGTTGAAGATGAAGTTCATCATGCGAGAGAATGTTGGAGGAGCATTGACAAGGCCGAAAGACATGACAATGTATTCATAGGAACCATAGCTTGTTCTGAATGCTGTCTTGGGGATGTCTTGTTCACGAATGCGAATCTGATGATAACCCATATGGAGGTCAAGCTTGGAGAATACTTGAGCACCTTTGAGTTGTTCGAAAAGCTCGTTGATGTTGGGAAGTGGGTACTTGTTCTTTATGGTCTTCTTGTTCAATGGGCGGTAGTCGACACAAAGTCGGTCCATTCCATCCTTCTACTTGACAAAAAGAACACCCCAACCCCATGGAGAAGAACTTGGTCGGATGAGACTCATACGCTCTTGTTCATCGAGTTGTTTTTCAGCTCCTTCAACTCTTTCGGTCCAAGCTTGTAAGGACGTTTGCAAACAAGTTCCGTACCAGGCTCAAGATCAATGACGAATTCAACTGGCCGGTGAGGAGGCATTCCTGGAAGCTCTTCTGGAAAGACGTCTTGATATTCACAAACGACTGAAATTTGAGAGATGGCATCCAACTCGCCCTTCTCATTGAGAGAAAACAGTCGAATGGTATCATCACGAGTGGCAAAGACGATCACATCCTTAGACAAGTGTGTCAATTGAATCTACCTGGCAGCACAATCAAGCTGAGCCTTGTGCTTAGAAAGCCAGTCCATGCCGAGAATTAGATCAATATTTGAGTCCCCAAGAACAATAGGAGAAGCTATAAATTTGTAGTTGCCAATCATGATTGAAACATCCGGGACACAGATATTAGCTGACATCTGCTTGCCCGGTGACACAATTGATAAATTTCTTGGCAAATGTTGATAATCACACTCATACTTTGATGCAAAAGGTTTAGAAATGAAACAATGCGATGCGCCAGTATCAAAAAGAAGTTTTGCTGGAATAGAGTTAACTAGAAGGTTACCCATGATCACTTCTGACGAGTCCTCTGCCTGAGCTGCGTTCATCATGTTAACCTCGACATGCTTGGGATTATGCTTGACCACTGCGGTGCTGGCAGATCTCACAGGAGGAGGCGGAAGACGCCTCTGGTTGAAGCATTTGTTTGCATAGTGACCCTTCTGCAGACACTTGTTGCACGTAACCTCTAAAAGCGGCCGGTAATACGGAGCACTTGACCTTGGAGCATGAGACGAAGCCTTGTTCTGAAAGCCTGGGTTGGGAGGGTGGGAAGATCCATTGCCACCTTTGCTCTTCTGCTGATAAGGCTGATGGAACAGAGGAGGAGGAGGCAACTAATACTTTTGCTGCTTAGCTGCCACTTGAGTTGAAGAAGAAGAAGAAGGAGTTGCATCCCTGACTCTCTTCTTGGAAGCATCACACTTGAGCTGAGCAGCCTCTTGCTTCAGTGCCATGTTGTAGAACTCATCATACTTTTTTGGCTCAAAAAGCACGAGGGCTAGTTGCAGATCTTCTCTGAGGCCACCTCTGAACTGATAAATCATGCTCTTCTCGTTAGGGACTCTTGCTTGGCGAAACGAGTGAGATTCTAGAACATGATGTTGTATTGGTAAACAGACAAGCTGCCTTGCTTCAGAGTGCGGAACTCCTCACACTTGCTCTCGACAACACTCTGAGGAATGTGGTGAGCTCTGAAGTCTTGGCGGAAATCATCCTAGGTAATCACATGACCTCCTCTGGAATCTTTGTATTGTTGATACCACTCTGCAGCTTGGTCTTTGAGTTGGAACGAAGCAAACTTGACAAAGTCCTCAGGCCTGACGTTGCTGCACTTGAAATGTTTGCAGATATCCACGAGCCAATCATCAACATCTATGGCCTCGACACAGTTACTGAAGGCCTTTGGCTGGTTTGCGAGGAACTGGTTGAGGGTAGCAAACTGAGTTTGATTGTTGCCATTGCCTTGATTTCCTTGGTTGCGCTCTTGCAAGAGTTGCATAATCAGCTGCGTGTTGGCGTTGGTAGTGGCCATCACAGCTTGCCATGGCTCCGGAGGTGGAGGTGGTGGCAGTGGTTCCAGATTCTAACGCGTTGGAAGAGCCATCCTGAAGAGGGTGACATCCGTTAGCATCTTGACAGACATATATTCAAGCTGAATCAAATGGATCGAAATTGAAACATATAGCCTTAACATTTGAACAAGAATGAACGAACGAATTCCAAATTAAATGGTCACACTTCCATAAGTTGAGAAGCCACTTAGATAGAGGTAGATGAATAAAACAACAAGGTACGGACATGAACAAATACTTGGTAAGGAATACCCAATCACAAACCAAATATCTGTGGAAGAAATACTAGAGCTACATGAATTCCCACCTACGAAACTCCCGAAACTTTCTGGTTATGCAATCAGGTGTTGGGGATACAGGGGAAGCATAATATCTAACCCAAAACTAGCAAATCCTACATACAGCTGTATCCATCCTTCAACACATAACCAAGAAACCTTTGGAAATCATTTACCTCAACCTTCGAAAAGCATCCGTTATACGAGTTATGGCAATATTCCCGAACTCCCGCCCCAGTACTGGGCGGCGTCGAGGTTATCTCACCAACAACTGCATAAAAGAGATTTTCGATGTCGGCGAAACTCAGGTATTCCAGAACTGCAACGATAAAATTGTGACGACAACACCTCGGAGCTCAACTCCCCGGGACACTGCCACAACCCCTAAAGGTCAGGAGGCACCAAGAACAATGTTCTCGTCACAAAACCATCGGAACGATTCCAAGATACCCGCGTGATCCTAAATTTTTTTTAGTGAAATTTGATAAGAGAAGAGTCAAAACTCTATGTCAGGATGCCTCACCAGAGCGATGAAGGGACTGAGGAGTAAAAAGAATCCTACTCTCCGATATATATAATGCTAAAAGACTCAAAACATTTTTTCTATACTCAACAACGCCAGCGATTCGATCAAGCAGGGGGCTCCTAAGTCGGGGAAGGCTCTGATTACCAACTTGTAACACCCATGATGCGGCTATATCTCCCACGTGTCGGAGCACGACTTAGAGGTAGGTATGGTGGCTGTTTTGAGGAAGGTATATGGTAGGTGTATGATACCGGCGAAAGGTGCGCTGTATTAGAGAGGCTAGCAAAGGTGGAAGGGTGAGAGTGCGTATGATCCATGGACTCAACATTAGTCATAAAGAACTCATATACTTATTGCAAAAATTTAGAAGTTATCAAAGCAAAGTATTACGTGCATGCTCCTAGGGGGATAGATTGGTAGGAAAAGACCGTCGCTCATCCCCAACCGCCACTCATAAGGAAGACAGTCAATAAATAAATCATGCTCCGACTTCATCACATAACGGTTCACCATACGTGCATGCTATGGGAATCACAAAGTTTAACACAAGTATTCTTTAAATTCACAACTACTCAACTAGCATGACTTTAATATTATCACCTCCATATCTCAAAACAATTATCATGCTTCAATCTTTTCTTAGTATTCAACACACTCAAAAGAAAGTTTCACAAATCTTGAATACCAAGCATATTATTATTAAGCAAATTACCATGCTATTAAGAGACTCTCAAAATAATTTAAGTGAAGCATGAGAGATCAATAGTTTCTTTAAAACAAATCCACCACCGTGCTCTAAAAGATCTAAGTGAAGCACATAGAGCAAAATTAACAGCTCAAAAGATATAAGTGAAGCACATAGAGCAAAACTACTTAGCTCAAAAGATATAAGTGAAGCACATAGAGTATTCTATCAAATTTTAATTCATGTATGGCTCTCTCAAAAGGTGTGTACAGCAAGGATGATTGTGGCATACTAAGAACACAAAGACACAAATAATACAAGACGCTCCAAGCAAAACACATATCATGTTGGTGAATAAAAATATAGCTCCAAGTAAATTACCGATGGAAGTGGACGAAAGAGGGGATGCCTTCCGGGGCATCCCCAAGCTTTGACTTCTTGGTGTCCTTGGATTATCTTGGGGGTGCCATGGGCATCCCCAAGCTTAGGCTCTTGCCACTCCTTGTTCCATGATCCATCAAAAGAATTCACCCAAAACTTGAAAACTTCACAACACAAAACTCAAAATAGAAAACTCGTGAGCTCCGTTAGCGAAAGAAAACAAAAGACCACTTCAAGGTACTGTAATGAACTCATTCTTTATTTATATTGGTGTTAAACCTACTGTATTCCAACTTCTCTATGGATTATAAACTATTTTACTAGCCATAGATTCATCAAAATAAGCAAACAACACACGAAAAACAGAATCTGTCAAAAACAGAACAGTCTGTAGTAATCTGTAGCTAGCGCAAGATCTGGAACCCCAAAAATTCTAAAATAAATTTCTGGACGTGAGGAATTTATCTATTAATCATCTTCAAAAAATTAACTAAATATCACTCTTCAAATAAAAATGACAGCAGTTCTCGTGAGCGCTAAAGTTTCTGTTTTTTACAGCAAGTTCAACAAGACTTTCCCAAGTCTTCCAATGGTTACTTGGCACAAACACTAATAAATACAAAAAACACAACCAAAAACTAGGCTAAATAATTATTTATTACTAAAACAGAGCAAAAAGCAGGAATAAAAATAAAATGGGTTGCCTCCCAACAGCGCTATCGTTTAACGCCCCTAGCTAGGCATAAAAGCGGGATAAAAATGACCCATAAAATTAAGGATGGCTCCCAGCACCCAGCCGCCCCCTTAACCCTAGCCACCCACCACCTCCGGCGATCTCCACATCTCACCGTGGGAATTGCCATCTGATCGGCCCATCTTCTCCGGCGTCTCCCACCGTGCCTCCTGGTTATTTTCTTCCTCATGGCGGTCCATGATGCGCTCTCTATGGGGTTGGACTTTTCCCCGGGGATGAAGTTGTCTCACGAGATCCATCGCACCTTCCATAGATCGGTGCACCCCACGAAGGATATGGGCCACTTCACCATGGTGGTCTCGTTTGCAAGGCATTCCTTCCGTTTGGACGTGGACAATGTTGGTCTTGCACTTTGAATCTGCTATTGGCGGCTATTGTTCTCTGCTTAAGGTATCTTATCTTAATATTGGAGTTTTTTCGTTCAATGTGTCATGCAAAGACGTAGGGTTCTTCATCTTGCATCAGAGAAGTTTTGTTTGTCCACAATTCAAATGCTTCTTTCATCTTTGGGGCCATGGTGGTCCTGATTGGGAAAAGGAGTTTAGGCTTTGGCATTCAGAATGCAACCAGGAGTGGACGTTAGTTAGTCCTTCAAAGAGGAGAGCACGCCTTGGTCTGGAGGCAATGCAAAATGCTCTGACTAAGTCTTCTCTACGTTCTCGTTCCTCTGGTTTGATCTCTCATAATCATGTCAAGTTTGCTACGTTCATGAAATACCCCGCCCAGAAGGGTTATAATTATGGGCCAACGGCTACGGAGGTGGCCACCGTCCGGGAGCCAGGGTATGAAATCTCTGAATGGGAGGTCTCTCCATCTCAGGTGCCGGCATCTTCACCGTCGGCGACCCCTTTGATTCAATTTGGTTCATTACCGCCTTCTCCGCAGGGTGTATCTCATGCATGCAACGCCTCCGGATTTTCTAGACGATTGTTGTTCCCTGCAACGGAAATTTTAGATTCATCTCCATCGGCTGTAGATGTGGCCTTAAGCACTGGCGCATGCTCCGGCCCACCTCTGGTTTTGGGCCCTGACACAGCCTTGGGCTCTTACGCTCAGCCCATATGTCTCTCTGATGATAAGGGAGGCAGCCCACCTTCGCCGGCGATTCGGTTTCCCTCTCCAAAAGAAATAGTTAGTGATTTGCAAAGTTTTGATGAGATGATTGAGGATATTGCTGCTAGCTACTGGGATTGTCAGAATTGTTTGGGTATGCGCCACCTGTCGGAGACCTGCATTAATCTGGTGCGTTGTAGAAATTGTTTTCGGTCCGGTCACATTAAAAAAGATTGCACCGGCCAACCTCCTGACACATCCCTCTGGGTGCCTAAAGTCCCATCGCCCGGTTTTGGAAGTCGAGCAAACAAGGAAAACTCTGCTTCTTTTGCCTCTTCGGTTTCCCAAGACCAAACAACTCCTGAGCAGAAAACCCCAGACCCTCCTTCCCCATTGCCGCCGTCCTCCCCTTTGCCGCAGCCATTGCCAAACCCCAAGCTTCTTCACTCTTAGATCTCCACCCGCCGCCCCCAATGGCGGTCTATGAGATTGATCTGTTTCGGTTCATCCCTGCCGGCTTCGACATTGTGGATGGTGGCGCTGATCGTCTGCCACGCACCTTCTACACTCCGGCGACCCCTCCGCCCCGGGCGCATGAGTAGTTTATGGTGGCCATCGTCGAGCCCGTTCCACCGCCTGAGCTCGTCGGCGTCCGTCGACAGCAAGTGCTTAACTTCCTGGTACAAACTATGCACATCCCCGTTCTATCTGCTCAAACATGGTTTCAAGGTGTTGGGTTATTTGAGATGTCAGACCCTGTCGTCCATGGTTCTTTTACGATGCATCCACCGTTTCCTCTGGGTCTGGATGAGGAGGGCAATGAGTTCTTTGTTAGATTCATACCGCATAATCAAGGGGAGGGTTTCAGAGCTCTGCGTGGTCATCGACAAGGGTGGTTAATGTTTATTGGAATCCCTCTGGACTATCGCAACACACAGTGCATTGCAGATATGGTTAGTTCTTTTGGTCAATTCCATTATTGGAACAGTACGGACAGGTACAAGGTCAGGTCTCTAGTTCGAGCATCTTTTCCTGATAACGCTCTGGTTCTGCGTTCAGTTGTGTTTCGTGAGTTTGCTAATTGGGGAGGGACAATCGTCTCTTGGACAGCGGGATGTTATATTCTCGATGGAGACTTTGCAGAAGCTATGATACCTGCAGATGAGGATCCCATGCCCTTGGATGGCAATCCACATCCTATGCCAGGGGCAAATCCTCCACCACAGCCTTTCTGGGCAATGCCTCCTTACCCTGCCCTGGGATGGAATGTTGTGCCCCCTGGACACGATCAAGGGCACCATGAGGCTGCTAATGCTTGGGCGCAGAACATGAACAATGATGCTGGTTGGGGGCCTTGGGAAGAACCTGCTCAGCATCCAGAACCTGCTCCTGTGCAAGACCCAATCTCACAGGATCAGAACTCCATGATTCTAAACCCCTATTTGGACTCGGATGGTGACGATGACATGGCAAAGGTGCAGCAGCCTATGTTAAATCTTCACCTAGTTGGTCCCTTGGACCCGATTAACTTGGGGATTGTCCGTGTCTTTTATGGACCCGTACTTCCACTGACTATGATATGGGAATGCTCCTTCATGTCTCTGCTGCCTGAGTTTGCAATCTGGAATGTTCCGTGTTCTCTGCCCTGAATTTGTTTGCCACCGATGCCTGTCAAGTTCGACTCTGACTTGGAGCAGCGATGGTTGTCTGCGGTTAATATCAACAAACGCTCTTCTGTGGTAATCCAGGAGCTCAATGATGATATGCTCTGTCTGGACTCACTGCCTACAGGACATATGCAAGATATGCCAGAGCAGAGTTCTGAACCGCAAATACAGAATGAGTTTCAGTTTACTTCTGTCATAGCATCACCTTTGGGGTAGAGACCGTGGTAGCCTCGTTTGAAGCGTACAGTCACAATGGTTGAGGAGAGCCCAGACTTTTTAGTTAGACGGATGACTCGCAGCTGCGCTAAGAGAACTGGCATGAAGCCAACATCTGCAATCTCCATCAAGCCAGCGCCTCTACGACGCCTCGAGGCCAAGAAGCTGAAGTTTGACTCTGCCCCGTGTCAGGACATCACTTTGCCGCCACCAACACCTATCTCTACCTTGCAGGCAATCGGCGAGGCCCTTGGCATCGCCTCGGAAGACTTGACAGTGGAAAATCTTACGGCTTCTCCTAAACCTGATCCACAACCAAATAGTTCCAATGATGAGTGAACTTTCCTATGCAGCTCTGGGGCGTCTGATCTGTTGGGTCTTTTGTTGCGTTGCTTTATTTCCGCTCTGTAGGCCTGAACCTCTAAACTTTTATGATCCTGATGTCAGTAGCTTTGCTGAAACTTGTACTGTGTTGTTAAGCGGCCTAGTTGGTTACTTTCAGTTTATTTTGGTCATCTATGGGGACTATAATGTTTTGTAATTGGTCGGTTCTGTGCTGGAATGTGCGCGGTTTGAATTCACCGGCTAGGCAGCATGATGTGAGAGCCAAAATTGAAGAGAGTCGCTGCTCCATTATTTGTTTGCAGGAGACTAAATGTGACACCTTTGATATCCGCATGATTAGGTCTTTCTGCCCTCGACGCTTTGATCAGTTTGCTTTTTCTCCCTCGGTGGGTGCTTTGGGTGGTATCCTGATCATTTGGAACTCCTAAGTTTTTGAAGGCCAGCTTCTTGAAATACAACGTTTCAGTGTGGTTGTTTCATTTAAGTCTGTTCATATCTCTAAAAAATGGACAATGGTTTCAGTATATGGGCCTTGCGAGGGGCAACCTCGAGATGATTTTGTCAGCTGGCTATATCACCTCTCTATCCCTTCTGATGAACACTGGTTGCTACTCGGTGATTTTAACTTTATTCGCTCTTTGGACAACAGAAACCAACCTGGAGGTGATATAAATGATATTTTTCTTTTTAATGAGGTAATAGGACATCTTGGTCTTTTGGAATTGCCAATTAAGGGGAGGATTTTCACCTAGTCCAATATGCAGCAAACACCCCTTCTTGAGCAGCTTGACTGGTTCTTTACCACCTCGGACTGGATTTCCCATTATCCTAACACAGTGGTCCTTCCATTAGCCAAAACTGCGTCGGATCATGTGCCTTGTGTCGTGTCCATTGACACAAATATTCCTAAGTCCAAGGTTTTTAGATTCGAAAACTTTTGGGTGGACATGCCAGGCTTCATGGACTGCGTTCGTAATTCTTGGGAGGCTCCGGTTTTTGCTGATCTCTCTGCTTCGGCCGTGTTAACTAGGAAATTTAAACATCTGAGATCAGATTTGAGAGCTTGGAGTAAGAAACTATCTTACCTCAAGAAGCTCACGATGGACTGCAACAAGGTTATCATCTTTTTTGATCAGTTGGAGGAGGTTAGACCTCTGGTTCGAACAGAGTTTAACTTCAAGAAAATAGTCAAGCTTCATTATGAGTGTTTGCTGAAGCTTCATTATACCTATTGGAAACAGAGGTGCACCATCAGATACATTAAGGTGGGTGAAGAGAATTCGAAATTCTTCCATGCTATGGCATCGGAACGCATGTGAAGGAACTCAATAGCCAGCTTGAAAACTGCGGGAATGGTTGATCCGGTCTTGGACTGTAACGCCCCGACACCGATGTGCCAGGTGTCCTCCAGTTATTTGCTGTTGTTGTGTTGTCTTTGCTTGCGTGTCATGCATTGCATATCATGTCATCATGTGCATTTCATTTGCATACATGTTCATCTCATGCATCCGAGCATTTTCCCCGTTGTCCGTTTTGCAATCCGGCGCTCATATATCACCCGGTGTCCCTTTCTACCTCTTTTCGTGTGCAGGTGTTAAACGTTTCCGGATTGGAACGAGACATGCCATGCTGTCTTGGTTTACTACCGGTAGACCGCCTGTCAAGTTTCGTGCCATTTGGACTTCGTTTGATACTCCAACGGTTAAATGAGGGACCGAAAAGGCCTCGTGTGTGTTGCAGCCCAACACCCTTTCTTGCTGGCCCAAAACCCACCAAAACCTCCTCCTTCATCTCGGTCGTTCGATCATGATCGCGTGGCCGAAAACCGCACCTCATTTGGACTCTCCTAGCTCCCTCTACCTATAAATATGTGGCTTCCCCGAAATTTTCGCGCAGTCTAACCCTAGTCTTCTTCATCCTCGCGCCGCCGGACACGTCCGCGCCGAGCCGGACAATGTCCGCCGCCGCTGCCACCTCACTCCGCCCAATAGCGTTGCGACACGTCACCAAATCTCGCCGTCTCAGCCACTCCAGGTGCGCCACATCCCCGCGCACCGCGCCCACTTCGTCGGGGCCTGGCGGAGCCTAGATCCGGCCCTCCCCGGGCCCGAGTAGGGCCGCCGCTTCCCGCGCGAGCTGCCGCCTGCGTCCGTCTTCTTTGCCACTTCTGGTCGCCGGACTCGCCCCGCCGGACTTCCGCCGGCCGCCGCCATGCCCCTCGCCGCCGTTCCCCGCGGGTCGGCGCCGTCGCGTCGATCCGGACCTCGCCGGATGCCTCTCGCGCTGGAGCGCCGCCACGGCGCCTTGTCCTCCCCTCCGGTGACCAGATCCGGCCGCTCCGGTCCCGATCCGGCCACCCCGGCCCCGTCTCCGGCCATTCTCCGCCCCTGCGCCGCCGTACCTGCTTCTGCCGTCGCCGGACTCCCGTCGCTCTCCGTCTCGCTCGTCCCCGCGCGCGGACGCGTGCTTGGGCCGCAGCCCACTACTGTTCCTCAAGCAAGGCCCAGTGCAGCTCCAAGCCGGCCCAGCTCCGTCCCCGCCAGCCCACTTCCTCTGGCTTGGTTTATTTTTTTTGCGAGGTTATAATTTCTCTTAGTCCTGAGATTTTCCTGATTCATATGCCTCTATCATCATGCCATAACTCATCATCCGTGGCTTCGTTTTGAGCGTGTAGCATATCAAAATGTTCGACTCGACGAGTACATCATTTCATCTCATTATATCATTTTCATTTTAGCTCATCTTGATGCTCAAAATGTTGTTGGAAGAGGGCTATGTGAGGTTTTTGTCAGATCTGTTTCAGCAAATGGCATTTTGTCATTTTTGCCATGATTATTGTGTGCATGCTATGACCCTGAGCTCTACATGTGTTTTGTTATATGCCATGCCATCTTTACAGTGGTGCTTGCCATGTATTTTTGTGATATTTTTGGTGACTAGCACAAGCTTGCAAAGTAGCGTAATCGGTAATGCTGATTTCAGGGACTTAGAATTTCACTAAGTCCTTGTCCTGATTTTGTCGGTATGCCATATGTTCATGTTGTTTCCTAGTGATCCGTGCCTCTTTTGAGGATGATCAGTAAGGATGATTTGTTAAAATTGTGGTGCTCTATCCATCCATGTCTTTGTTTGCATTTATGGAGCACCCTAGATTGAGTCAATCAAGCTCTACTTTTGCTATAAAGTTAATCCTGGCAGATTGTTGACTTGATTAGCGATTTTGCCGAGGATGTTGCTATTGATCCGTGCATGCTATGTTGTTGTTCTTGCCATGTCTAGCTTCTATGCTATGTTTTATTGATGGGCGTATGCTTAGTTTTTCATGTCATGCTTTATAGTGAGTGCATCGAGGTCGTAAACATGCCTACTCGTTAACTGATTTGCATGCTCCAGTTTTTCCACAAAGTCTGAATCTGTTTATGTTTTTGCCATGTTCACATGCTTGCAATTGTATTTTCTGATCCCTTTTGGCTCAAGGTCACTAAGGGACTTTTGTTAAGTGCTTTAAGTAGCTTCATGCCATGCCTTGCTTTGCCATGTTAAGTTCCTATAGCATGTAGTTTTCATGCTCTAAAGTGTTCTTCTTGATGATAAATTCCAGACTTGTGTTAATTTCACTAAGTCTGAAACCTGTTATCATTTGCACTTTTGCCATGCTTGTTTGAACCTGTTATTGAGTGAATTAGCCGTAGCTCAGTGTTCATCTTTATTAAAGAATCATGAGTGGATCCATGCCATGTATTTTGTTTCCATGTTTGAGTGCTGTAGCATATTTATCTTGATGCATTTAGATGACTACTTGCTGATTATCGCAGACCGGTGCCATATTTGTTTTGCTTGCCATTTCCAAACCGTGCATCCGATCCCGGCGATCTTTATATCGATTTCAACCGAAATCATCTCCTCTTTCCAGTGGCACTCTTGGATTTCCATGTTGATGCCAGGTTCAATCATTCTTTTGCAAATCATGCATATGCATCGCATACTGCATCCCGCATATCATACCATGATCATGTGTTGGTTGTTTACTATGTTGTGTGCTTCTTAACGGTGTTTCTTCTTCGGGTTGGTTCCAATAACGTCGCGTTTGTGAGGACCCGTTCGTCTACGCCCATTTGTCTTCTTCATGGACTCGTTCTTATTCCTTGCGAGATTTCAGGCAAGATGACCATACCCTCGAAATCACTTCTATCTTTGCTTTCTAGATGCTCGCTCTTTTGCTATGCCTATGCTGCGATACCTACCACTTGCTTATCATGCCTCCCATATTGTTGAACCAA
>NC_053025.1:468400766-468493606 GCF_003073215.2 Triticum urartu | reverse complement strand
CCATCATAGACATTTGGTATTCTTCACTCATCATATAGGCAAATTCATCACTATAACGTTGGTTAGTACAGCCAAAGATAATATCATCAACATATATTTGGCACACAAACAATTCACCATCATAAGATTTAATGAAAAGAGTAGGGTCGAGTGAACCGGGTTTGAAGCCTTTCATCATGAGGAATTCCTTCAAAGTATCATACCACGCCCGTGGGGCCTGCTTGAGGCCATAGAGGGCCTTGTTGAGTCTGAAGACTTTGTCAGGATTCTTTGGATCTTCAAAACCTGGGGGTTGAGCAACATATACTTCTTCCTCAAGCTTACCATTGAGGAATGCACTTTTCACATCCATTTGATATAAAGTGATATCATGATGGTTAGCATAAGCAAGTAATATGTGAATAGCCTCAAGCCTAGCAACAGGTGCAAAAGTTTCATCGAAATCAATTCCTTCAACCTGTGTGTAGCCTTGAGCTACAAGACGTGCCTTATTCCTCACCACAAGGCCATTTTCATCTTGCTTGTTGTGGTAGATCCACTTTGTGCCGATGATATTGTGCTTGCGAGGATCTGGACATTTGACCAGTTCCCAGACATTGTTGAGCTCGAACTGATGTAATTCTTCTTGCATGGCCTGAATCCACTCAGGCTCCAGAAATGCTTCATCTACCTTAGTGGGCTCTGTAATAGAGACAAAAGCATAGTGCCCACAAAAGTTAGACAGATGTGAAGCTTTTGAGCGTGTGAGAGGACCTGGCGCTTTGATGTCATTGATGATCTTTTCAACTTGCACTTCTTTTGCAATGCGAGGATGAGTTGGTTGCCGTTGAAGAATTTGATCGGCGTTTTCTTCAGCACCATTTTCTTCAGCATTTTCTTCAGGTGCATTAGCTCGATGTTCTTCATGTTCTGGAATGAATTCTTCAGCAGATTCTTCAGTGGGAATGACATCCTCAGTAGCCTTGAACTTGATAGTTTCCTCAGGTGCTGGTTCATCTAGCACAGTAGGTAGGTGCTCTCTTTGCGAGCCATTAGTTTCATTGAACCGCACATCTACAGTTTCAACAATCTTGTGAAGAACGTTGTTGAAGACTCTGTAGGTGTGCGAGTCCTTTCCGTAACCAAACATAAAACCTTCATGTGCTTTCGGTGCAAATTTTGAGTTGTGATGAGGATCTCTAATCCAACATTTAGCACCGAAGACTTTGAAATAACTTACATTGGGTTTCTTATCAGTGAGGAGTTCATAGGCAGTTTTCTTGAAGAATTTGTGAAGATATACTCTGTTGATGATGTGGCACGCAGTATCAATTGCCTCAGTCCAGAACCGACAAGGCGTTTTGTATTCATCAAGCATAGTGCGAGCCATCTCAGCAGGAGTCCTGTTCTTACGCTCCACGACGTCGTTCTGCTGAGGAGTATAAGGAGCAGATAACTCATGAGTAATACCAAGTTCATCAAGATAGTCATCGAGATCAGAATTCTTGAACTCAGTGCCATTGTCACTTCTGATGTGCTTGATCTTCACACCAAAGTTGGTTGAAGCCCTCGAGGAAAATCATTTGAAGACTTCCTGTACTTCATGTTTGTAAGTAACAAGGTGTACCCATGTGTAGTGAGAATAATCATCAACAATAACAAAGCCATATTGAGATGCTTCATTTGAAATAGCAAAATAATGATTAGGACCAAAGAGATCCATGTGAAGCAATTCAAATGGGCGAGTGGTGGTCATGATAGTCTTCGCTGGATGCTTGGCCTTCGTCATCTTCCCAGCTTCACAGGCTCCGCATAAGTGATCCTTGAGGAATTTGACATTCTCGATGCCAATGACATGCTTCTTCTTCGCAAGCGTGTGCAAATTCCTCATGCCTGCATGACCAAGTCGTCGATGCCAGAGCCAGCCTTCTGAAGCTTTTGCAAGTAAGAACACGGCTGGTTGTGGTCCTGTAGAGAAATCAACAATATACAGGTCTCCTCTCCTAAAGCCTTCGAAGACTTTGGAATTGTCAGCTTCCATAACCACAACACAACGGTACTTGCCAAAGACAACAACCATATCAAGATCACAAAGCATTGAGACAGACATAAGGTTGTATCCTAAGGACTCAACAAGCATGAATTTGTCCATGTGTCGATCCTTTGTGATCGCAACCTTACCTAGACCCAATACCTGACTTTTGCCTTTGTCAGCAAAGATGATATGCTTCAGATGCGACGGAGATAATGGAGCATCCATCAATAGATTCTTGTCACCAGTCATGTGGTTTGTACATCCACTATCGAGGACCCACTAGTGGCTTTGGGTTGATCATCCTGCAGATGAATTAGTGCAGCTTACAAACTCGTATACTTCATCAGTGAAGAATATGACATCAATTCATCAGATCAATTTCATCAAGCAAAAGAACAGATAAAGCAATATGAGGACGTGAGAAATGAAAGTTCATTTCTTCATGATTAGCCTGCATCCTATCAGGCATGCTCAGGTCTCCAGCAAATTCTTCAGACGATTACGTACGTCAGGAGACCTGACCCTGCAGAAGAGATTAGTTCTTTTTCTTCACCACCCACATCTGAAGGGGTGACAAAGAGTTCATCATTCTGCGAGCTCCATACGAGAAGGATGGTATAGAAGCCAGTCCATTTCGTTTCACATAAGAGGGGTTAGAATAAGCATACGAGTAAGCAGAGAAATTCTTCGAGGACTTATGGACATAATGATTTGAAGAATAATGCACATATCCATAATCCTTAGATCTTCCGTGCGAAACAGACGAGTTAGCACGATGATGTTCATTTGAGGACTTTGATCCTTTTGAGGAATTTGATCCATGTGAGGAGTTTGGTCCGTATGAGGACTTGGATCCATATGAAGAATTTGGTCCATATGAAGAATTTGATCTGGGGTTCCTATTCTTCACAGGTGGCGTCATGATGACATTCACCTGAACATTTTCAAGGCATCTTTTGGGAACCCAGATTTTCTTCATAGGGGAGCCATTCCTGCAGTTAGTGCCAACATATCTAGCAAATACTTCACCATTCTGATTTTTGAATAGTTTATAGTTGGAGTCAAATGACTTGTCATCAGAACGAGGAGATTCACATGCAAATCCAGATAAGTTAGATGGATCAACTGGAGGTCCCTTTGTAGCAACCCATGTAGTTTTGGGGTACTGCTCAGGCTTCCAATATGTACCATCAGCATTGAGTTTCCTCTCAAAGGCAATACCCTCTTTCCTAGGGTTCCTATTGAGGATCTGCTTTTTAAGCACATCACAAAGAGCCTGATGCCCTTTGAGGATTTTGTACATGTCTGTCGTGTACAATTCCTTCAGCCCTGCATCGTTGGTGATACTAGCAATGTCCTCAGATGAGGAATTAGTGATAGCAGAGGCATGTGAAGAATTTGAAACATTAGCAGCATTTGAACATTCAGGTGAATAATCAGCAGATTCACGTTCAATGCATTTCAAACATGGAGGAACAAATTCTTCCTGAGAAGCGCTGATTTGTTGAGCAAGTAATGAATCGCGCTCCTTCTGAAGATCTTCATAACCCACTCTTATCTTTTCAAGATCTTGCTTTCTTTGAAGAAATTCATAAGAAAGCTTCTCATGATCGGATAAGAGAGTGTTATGATGACTTTGAAGATTGTCAAACCTAGTCTGAAATCTCTGAAGATTTTCAGTCAAGGCTTTAGTGCGATCCATTTCTTCACCCAACATATCATCACTTTTGTCTAGCATGTTTTGAACCTTTTCTAAAGCCCTTTGTTGTTTTACAGCAATCTTAGCAAGTTTAGAATAGCTGGGCTTAAGATTTTCATCAGATTCATTCTCACTTGATTCAGATGAGGTATATTTGAGTACCTTGGCACCCTTTGCCATGAAGCAATAGGTGGGAGCATAGTCGTCATCCCCTTCATCAACTTTGTTGGTGAGGTTATTTTCTTCAGTGTTGAAGATAGACTTGCTGACGAATCCAATAGCGAGAGCTAGGCTTGCCACTCCGGATTCGGACTCCTCAGATGACTCTTCTTCCTCATTTTCTTCAGATTCAGCCTCAGAGTCCATTTCCTTGCCAATGAATGCCCTGGCCTTCTTGGAGCTACTCTTCTTGTGATATGAAGGCCTTGAGGATTTTGTGGATTTCTTCTTTTTCTTCGCATCATCAGAACTGTAATCCTTGTATTTCTTCTTCTTTGATTCCTTTTCCCAATGAGGCCAATCTTGAATGTAATGTCCAGGCTTCTTGCATTTGTGGCAGAGCCTCCTCTTGTAGTCACTGGATGAGGAATCACTGCTCCTTGAGGGTCTTCCAAGGCGACCACGTCTTGAGAACTTTTGGAACTTCTTCACAAGCAGAGCCAGATCATGGCTTAGTTCTTCAGGATCACCAAGGTTGCTACCAGAGTCTTCATCTTCGGACTCAGATACTGCCTTGGCCTCCAGTGCACGTGTTCTGCCATAGCTTGAACCATAGAGATCTCTCTTTTCAGCAAGTTGGAACTCATGAGTATTTAGCCTTTCGAGAATATCAGCGGGATCAAGTGACTTGTAATCAGCACGTTCTTGTATCATCAATGCCAGAGTGTCAAATGAGGAATCAAGTGATCTCAGCAATTTCTTCACCACCTCATGGTCGGTGATGTCAGTGGAACCAAGTGCTTGAAGCTCATTTGAGATGTCAGTGAGGCGATCGAAGGTTTGTTGAACATTTTCATTGTCGAGTCTTTTGAAGCAGTTGAAGAGATTGCGAAGAACATCAACTCGGGAGTCACGTTGAGTTGAGACTCCTTCATTCACTTTGGACAACCTGTCCCAGATAAGCTTCGCTGTCTCCAAAGCACTCACTCTGCCATACTGTCCTTTGCTCAGATGGCCACATATGATATTCTTCGCTTGAGAGTCGAGTTGCTTGAATCTCTTCACATCAGCAGCATTCAGAGAAGGTGTGACTGAGGGAACACCATTTTCCACAACATACCGGAGATCGTTATCAATTGCTTCAAGATGCAATCGCATCTTATTCTTCCAGTAGGGGTAGTCCGTCCCATCGAAGGTAGGACACCCAGCAGAGACCTTGATCATACCTGTGGTCGACATAACTAAAACTCCAGGTGGTTAAACAAAATCACACAGAACAAGGGAGTACATTGCTCTGATACCAATTGAAAGTGCGTTATATCGACTAGAGGGGGTGAATAGGCGATTTTTATGAAATTCTTCACTAAGGAATTTGCCGGTGAGGAAATTCCTTAGCGAAGAACTACTAGCAGCGGAATGAGTACTCAAAAGTAAACATAACAGAATACAAGCATAGTCATCATGATGAAATAAAGACATGCACAGAGTATAGAAGCGTAAGCACAGGATAACACAGGATGAAGACAAACAGACTGAAGAAATTGAACTGAGGAAATTGAGAAAGTCTTCAGTCAAAGTCTTCAAACACAGATATGAACAACCACACAACACAGTTATGAGGAAATGGAAGAGTTGAGGAAATAGAACCAGTAAGCTTGGTGAAGACAATGATTTGGTAGACCAGTTCCAACTGTTGTCTCAGTTGTACGTCTGGTTGGAGCGGCTGAGTATTTAAACTCGAGGACACACAGTCCCGGACACCCAGTCCTGAACACGCAGCTCAGGACACCCAGTCCTCACCGTATTCTCCTTGAACTAAGGTCACACAGACCTCGTCCAATCACTCGTGGTAAGTCTTTAGGCGACTTCCAAACCTTCACAAACTCGGTCACTTGGCGATCCATAATTCCTCTTGGATGCTCTAGACCATGACGCCTAACCGTCTGGAAGAAGCACAATCTTCAAAGGTAACAAGCGTCGGATCCACGCAGGATCAATCTCTTCAGTGATGCTCAATCACTTAGGGTTTGTAGGTGTTTGGGTTTTGGGTTTTTCCTCACTTGATGATTTTCGCTCAAAGTCCACGGAGGATGGGTTGCTCTCAAATGACAAGTGTCAGTTTCTCTCGGAGCAGCCAACCAACTAGTGGTTGTAGGGGGCGGCTATTTATAGCCTAGGGAGCAGCCCGACATGATAAGACATAAATGCCCTTCAATGATATGACCGTTAGGTGGATAGATATTTTGGGACAGCTGGCGCATAGCACAGCAACGGTCGGAATTTTGAGTAGCAAAATCCTCAGAGCTATCATGTTCCTCACTGTGTAGGTAATCCGCACTGGCAAATTCCTAACTCCTCGGTCAGGACAAATTCCTCAGAGACCAGAAGAACTTCGTCTCTGTCACTGAAGAAATTCACTGAACTGTATGAGATTTCCAATGGCTTCACTCGAAGGGATTGGTAGGTGTAGGATTTTGAGTTGAGCATCACGTGGAAATTTTCCTTAGTATTTCCTCGACCCCCTTTAACAGTACGGTATTTCCTATGACTCAAGAAAGAGAAAATGAAACTACGAAAACAAAAGTCTTCACGCTTCATGTTCCTCGAACGAATACCAAGTCTTCAAGGTCACACCAATTTCTTCACTTTCAAAGTCTTCAGAAGGTCTTCAGTGATCCAAAGTCTTCAGTCGAAGAACTTCATTTTTAGGGGTCGACTTTCTCTGTAAATATCAAGTTCCTCATAGACTTATAGACCTGTGTACACTCACAAACGCATTAGTCCCTTAACCTATAAGTCTTCAATACACCAAAATCGCTAAGGGGCACTAGATGCACTTACAGGATGAAGGAAACAATGGGCGAACTGCTTTGTGGCATTGTTGTTGTATTATGGAGATTTGCGGGAGGGTAAAACGGTAAAAGGCCAGTTTTTTAGTGTAGTTTTTTTGAGTGTAGGTAAAGGTCAGGTTGGAGCTGGCTGCGAGGAGCTCCAACCCGAAATAGCAGCTGCGACTTCTGGGCCATTTCTGTGTGGAACCGGCCCAAGAAAAGGCCCTTTGGAGCTCCGCCTTTGTTCCTGGTAGATTAATCACTGACAATATCATCATTGCGTATGAATGCCTTCACTTTATGAAGAGAAATAAGGCAAAGAAACACCAGTCATTTGCATTGAAATTGGATATGACAAAGGCCTATGATAGAATTGAGTGGCCTTATCTCAGAGCAATCATGATCAAGCTGGGCTTTACTGAAAGGTGGGTGAATATAGTAATATCGCTGGTCACCACTGTTAAATTCTCAGTCATGTTCAACGGGAAGAAGTTCGAGGAGTTTGAGCCATCTCGTGGAATCAGACAAGGGGACCCCATAGCTCCGTACTTGTTCTTGCTAGCAGCAGAGGGCCTGTCGTGCCTATTGAAATCAAAAAGTGAGTCATCAAACTTAAGTGGTCTGCAAGTGGCACCGTCGGCGCCACAAGTGAGCCATCTTTTATTCGCTGATGACAGCCTGCTGTTTTGTAAGGCAAATAGTAATGGAGCCAATGAGGTGAACCTGGTCCTGAACAACTATTGTCAAGCCTCGGGCCAACGTATCAACTTTGCAAAATCTTCAATATATTTTAGCAAAGGTGTACCAGAAAGTACAAGACTTGAGGCCAAGGATTTACCACATGTCCCGAATGAAACACTTAATGAAAAATACCTTGGGATGCCATCAGATGTTAGGAGTTCAAAAAATGGTTCCTTCAAGTATTTGAAAGACCATTTATGGAGTAAGGTGCAGGGGTGGATTGAGAGCACAATGTCAACAGCAGGTAAAGAGGTATTAATGAAATCGGTTGCACATGCCATATCGGTTTTATCAATGTCCTGTTTTAAACTGCCGAGGGGCTTATGCGAGCACCTTAACATGCTCATCAGGAAATTTGGGTGGGGATGCAAGGACGGTAAGAGAAAACCACATTGGGTTTCTTGGAAGGCCATGACTCAGCCGAAAGGAATGGGAGGACTGGGTTTTAAGGATTTTGAAATTTTCAACCTTGCAATGCTAGCTCGGCAAGCCTGGCGTCTACTACAGAACCCAGAAACCTTGAGTGCCCGAATCCTCAAAAGTCTCTACTACCCAACATCCAATATTCTGCAGGCCACACTCGGAGGTCATCCTAGTCAGGTTTGGAGAGCGATTGTTGAAGGAAGAGACACACTCAAGCAAGGCCTAATCCATCGGATAGGTAATGGAGAAACTACACATATTTGGGAGGATACCTGGTTACCTAGAGATGAGATGCTCAGGCCTTACGGGTGTCGTGTGCCTAATCCACCAACATTAGTGTCAGAGTTAATTGATCACACTAGTGCCAAATGGAATGAACCGCTGGTCAACCAAGTTTTTCTTGCTATGGATGCACGAACTATAATGGGGATACCCCTCTGTACTCGCAATACAAACGATTTCTGGTGCTGGAATTTCGAGCGAAATGGAGTGTTCACAGTAAAATCGGCGTATCGGATGTTGGTGGCCACGAGACAACGACGTGAAGCTTGGCTCGAGGGGATAGCCGGTTCGTCTACAGCGGTACTGGAAGATGCCCATTGGAAAGACCTGTGGAATACAAAGGTTCCGGGGAAGGTCAAAATGTTTCTATGGAGATTATCAAAGCAATCTCTACCAACTGAAGATGTGCGAGCTCATCGTCACATGGCGGACAATCCCCTGTGTGGGATGTGTGGAGTCCCGGACTCGTGGAGACATTCTTTGCTGAACTGCACAACCTCCAGATGTACTTGGGCTTTAGTGGATGATGATCTTGCTCAAAAACTGGTGGCAACCACCGAACCTAAAGCCAAGCAGTGGCTGTTCGCTATGATGGAGATGTTATCACATGACCAGTTTGTTCTAACGGCAGTCATACTTTGGGCCATATAGACAGCACGAAGGGAAGCCATCCATGAGCAGTTTTTCCAAACACCACAAGCCACCAATTCCTTCGTCAAGAACTTTATCTCAGAACTCACCATCCTGTCAACGCAACGACCCACTAGCGCGCCGGGAGCTGCAAGGCAAGCACCGGTCGCTCGACCGAAGGCACCCCCAGTTGGGTTTGCTAAAATTCATGTTGACGCGGGGGTCCGAGCTGGCAGAGGTGGTTCTGCCTCCGCAGTTTGCCGCGATCACTTGGGAAACTATATGGGAAGCTCATCGTTGGTCATAGCAGGTTTGGAGGACCCCCTGATCTTGGAAACAATAGCATGTAGAGAAGCTCTTGCTCTGGCGGAAGATCTCAACATTCAGAACATGGTGATTGCATCAGATTCAAAACAAGCTATCTCTGACATTGGAAGAAGAAGTATGGGGAAGAACGGAGCAGTTGTTCATGAAATCAACTGTAGATCATCTCCCTTTAATTGTACTTTTACTTTTGAAGGCCGTGCAACCAATATGGAAGCACATAAATTAGCCAAGTTTTCTCTTAGTAGAGGGTCGGGGCGCCACGTTTGGTTGGGCCAACCCCATAACCCTGCTTGTATCCCACAAACTGTGGCTTTTGATGAATAATTTGGTTTTACCCCCTTAAAAAAAACACCCGTAGTTCTGCTTCTGCACGAGGAGCCGGAAACCAGCGCGGCGGATTTGCGGAAGCCATCCCTACTCCTTCGTCCTCCCGCTATCTCCTGCCGTCTTGCGCCGCGCCCGCTCCCTGCCTGCGCCTCCTGCGTCGCGGCCATCTCCTCCCTCTCCGCACTCCGCGGGCGTCTTGTCCTCCGCCGTAGCCCTCTCGAGATCCCCTCCGCCGCCGCGGCCCTGCCCCATTCCTCGTGGCCTCCTGCTCCTCTACGCCGCCTACTGCCAGGTTCTGCTCGCCCCCTCCCGGTCCACCCCTCCGCGGCCTACCTGCAGCACGCTGTCGGCCGTTCTCGCATGGAGAAGGCACAAGGGGCACCACCGCCCGCGCCGCGGCAGTCCAGTTCCACCACCGCTGGTAGGTCCTCTGCCAATACACCGACGAACTTGTGATCTTATATTCTTTTGATTCTACGGTTGATCTCAGCAATCACAAGGCTTGTGCTCATTTAGACCATGTAGCAGACAGCAATGCCCTACAGCTGGGGCGGAGCTACAGGGTGGCCAGGGTGGGCCGCGGTCCACCCGGGGATTTTGGAGCAGCCTATATACCTATGGATATTTAACTGGGCCAAAAAAAAAGATGGCCCAATAATACTTACCTCTCCCGCTGCGACCAGCCCTCGTTCAGCCACAGCCCACGAGGCCACGACCTTCCACATCGAGCCAGAGGACGCCCTCGTCCCGACGACCGACGCCCTCACCTCCGCGGCGCCGCCGTTCCTCACGGCCTCGCCGGTCGCCGGCCCGAGCCCAGGCCGCCTCCCCTTCCCGCCCGGCACCCCTGCCCCTCGGCTCCACCGCTCCCCCGCGCCGCTGCCCTGCCCTTGTCCCGAGCCGCGGCCGCCTGGCCCTGCCGCCCGCCCGCCCCTGCCTCCGCCCCCTCTGCCCTCCCTGCAAAGCCGATGCCCCTCGCCGTCGGTGCCGCTCACCAGCCAGTCTCCGGCCATCCGGCGGCAGCATCGCAACAAGTGTGCAAATCAATTTAAGGTACCGAATCCCCCTATTTTTGACTTAGGGTTTGCTTTTTTGCACTATGCTATCATGAATTGATGAACACATACATAATTTTGCACATCATTTCTGCCTCAATTTGCTTTATTGATAGAAACTAAATTTTATTGCAGAATTTTTGAAGAATGAAGAGGGCCGGAGACATTGTTTCTCTTTCTAAGAGAGAAGCTATGAAGATAGGGAAGAAGAAGAAGGCAATGGATATGTAAGATGTGGCCGAAGAGCAAGCCAGAGAACTTGTGTGTATTTTTGGTTGTGATTGAAGAGCAAACTCAAGAACCAACAGTGTCTATGTCGAATGTGACCAT
Source organism: Triticum urartu (assembly GCF_003073215.2). NCBI lineage: Eukaryota > Viridiplantae > Streptophyta > Magnoliopsida > Poales > Poaceae > Triticum > Triticum urartu. The sequence continues at coordinate 468,482,788 of NC_053025.1, read as the reverse complement.
ATAGTTGCTACTTTCATGGCAATGCAAAAGCGTAGGCGAGAAACATAGTCTTTTCGAGCTTCTCAAGGTATGTACTATGGTCCATATAGTATGTACTATGTATGCTTCTTTATGCAAAACTTAAACTTAATTGAGAATTTTAGTGTGTTTATAAGACCATATTGATCTATTTCTATGTGATATTGGTAACTATTAGAACACCCACATGTCATATTTCTTGTAAAAAAAATTGAGGGGTCGGACCACCCTGATGTCAAATGCTAGCTCCGCCACTGCCCTACAGGATTAGGATTTAGGGAGGCAAAAAAATGTCAGGATTATAGTCTAAAAAACCATGAAGAAACTTATGCAGTAGATGAGTATTGATTAGTACCATTCCATGAATAAAGGGCACAAGGCCATCCTTCCATTATCCTTGTCCATTTTGTAAAGTAAGTTAGGCGGCCACTACCATTGAGAAGAAAACATAGATATGCCCCTTACAAAACTCTATGCTAGCTCCTGTGTTTTGTAGTATTGCGCTAAATTCTTTCCATCAACTGTTTGGATGACAATGTCCTAAGCAATCTGGATAAAAGTTAGCTGGAATGAACATGTGTAACTAAATCTAAATGCATATATACTTCGAGGAGGAGTTCAATCCATACAGCTGCATTGTTGCTATTTAATTTTTAAATTCTCAGCTATATGGAAATTGATACTTCTTTTCAGGTCTGTGCTGATATCAGAATAACAGTTACAAAGACCTGAAAATTTAATCATACAGTAATATGCGACCAGCATGCAGTTCTAATTTTAATTTGCTAGAGATTATTAGTTTTAGTTTGCAAGAAATATACTTATATGGGTTTTGCAAAATTCTTTCCAAGCTTATGAGGCCGTGAATCTCATGGACGAGGGCCTCGCCGCTTCTGAACCCGGCCCATCCGTCGCCAAGCGGGCTCGGTTTATGGGGCCGCACGCATCCAGTAGCTCAGGCGCTGACCCTGAGATGGAGATCCGAGCACTAGTCTCGATGGCCAGCGGACTCTACCCGTTGGCACGGGCGGAGGCGCTCAGCGGCCTCGCTGCGGTCCTCGAGAAGGTGAATGCCGGCGGCGGGGTTGTGGAGTGTTGCTACGCTTGCGCGGAGAAATTGCTGAGGGACGAGGACGAGGGTATCAGGTTGGCCGCTGTGCGATTGGTGAGATTTTGTCATTTATGGGTACTTATGTTTTCTTTTGTGCTACTGTATGCTTTTGAGAGTTACATATGAGGAATTGAGGAGATCTCCTGTCTTCGGTGGATAGGTTGGCCTTTGTGCGGAAAAGTTTGCCATGAGAAAGGAGTTGGGTGGTGATGGTGACCAAATGGACCGGGTTTTCCTACAGGTATGGTTTGCATTTCGCGCTGGATTTGGTGTTCATGAACGGTAGGATCAACTAGCTGAGTGTGGGCCTAATGTTAATGTGATACCGGCATTTTTATTTAGCCTAATACTTCTGTTTCTATATGTCAATTCCAGGCTACTAAAGTTTGGAATGAATAGTTATACGACATGCCCATAACTGATACTGGGAGCGATGTTCTTGTTTTTTACTTGAAAAGACCTGTATTTTCGGCAATTTACCTTTCTGTTCTTATCACCAGAAATCCTTTTGACAAGGTGAAAGTACTCATGGCAAATGAGATTTACTACTGAAACATGCAGTTTGTGATGCACGCAAAAAGAAAGATGCATCTAATCATGCTTGTGCATTTAATATTTGTAAGCAAGTTTTACTCCACTGACCACTGTAATGATAACTGCTTTGTTTGCCCTCTGGACTTCTCTATTCAGCTTAGCTCCATGGCTAGGGACATGTGTACAGAAGTAAGAATTGAAGCATTCAACGCACTTGCCAAAATGCAGAGAGTATCTGAAGGTGTTTTGCTTCAGTCACTGTCTAAGAAGATCATAAAAACTGACACTGGGAGTGCCTCTAGCATCAAAGGGAAAAAATTACCACCTAAATTATCATCCCCCTGTGCTGCTGGCATATTTGCACATGGGGTTGAAGATGAATTTTATCAGGTCAGGTCATTCTCTTATACCACATAATTCCCCTTAACGTCCCGTGTCTTTTGTTTATTGTTCTATATGTTCTCCCTACAGGTCCGAACAGTTGCATGTAAAACGCGGGGAGCTCTTGCAAAGCTTTCAAACCAATATGCACAGAAGGCCTTGGACTTGTTGATGGACATGATGAATGATGATACAGAAGCAGTTAGACTGCAAACTTTGCAGACGCTGTTTGATATGGCAACATATGGATGTTTGAGCATGCAGGAGAAGCACATGCACATGGTACTAATTATCAATATAATGTATCTCGTGTAAGCTAGATGTATGAATTGGTTCTTTATTTTTAGTTAACTGTGCTAGATGCTAAATTTGGTAATCTTATGCCTCCTGTTGCTTTTGCAGTTCCTTGGCATATTGATGGATCCCAATGTCGTAGTTCAAAATGCAGCACGCAAGATCCTAGGGTCAGTGAATCTGCCTAAACTTCAAATGTTTAAATCTGCACTTGATGGTCTCATTGCAGGTCTGGAGAAAAATCCAGAGGTATGTTAGTGCAGAACAATCACCATGTCTCACAATTACCCCCCCCCCCCCCCCCCCCCCCCCCCCCCCCCTTGCAATTCTGATTCGTGTAGTCAATGTAACACAAAGCCTCAATTATCCTGCTAAATGTTAATTTGAGTTTCATTCAGTGTATAGAATATTGCTTACTCTATAATTATTTGAGGCTTTGAGCCTATGACTTCAATTTTGTGGTAACTGACTCTTTTCTTCTATGTTGCGACCATATTTATTATATGCAGGATCAAGATATATATGGCGTTCTGTTTTCCATTGGCAAGAATCATGGGAGCTTTTCAGCCAATATAGCCAAACATTTAGCCAAAGAGGTGTTTCTCCATTGCTCTTCCAATTTTATCTACATGCTAATGTTCTATATAAATGTATGTTTTCACTTTCAGTATTGCTGCTGCACTGATTCTTTCTGTTTGCGCAGTTCTTTCAAGTTCGGTATATACTAGAAAGGAGGTACTATCTCAATTCGGTAGGGTGTACCCATGTTCTTATTTTCTGTCAGTTGTATGGAGTTTGAGAATATTCCAATCCATCAACCTTAAATAATAACAATGAATGCATCTATATTTGCAGGCTGCTAAGTAATTTGTAACGATGAAGTCTACTCAACCCCAACTGTAGATTTCTTTTTTAGCCAAGTAACTTTAAGGATGTGTTGCATATTTACAGTTTGATTTAGGACAACTGAATCTGGAAGGCAAAGAGCATATTTAATTTATATATATTTTTAGAAGATCATATTAATATACATTCTCCTCATGAGTCAAATGTTTGAAGCCCTGTGTAATACCTATCCTATAAGATACACCTGATTATGTGGGCTTTGCACTGATGTGAACATCAAAGTTTGGTTGCTTGATAGTGCATGGGATCGGCCACTCGATGATGCCCAAACCTGTGACAAAAGATGGTACCTCCTGTTGAAGTATACCTGGTTCGCCCAACCTTCTCAATTAGTTCGGACTTTTGGGTGAACCGGCTGGTGCGTGAAACGTTACCCCTCCAGCTGAGATGGCAACAGTCAACAAAGTGCAAGTCAATAAAACAAAAAGGAGAAAAATCTATAACATTGTTTGGCGAGTACAAATTTGAGTTACTGCAGGTTTTTATAGACCGGAAAATATATAATGTCATTACAGTTGTTTGCTGATATCTAACACTTGTCTACAACATTTAGAAGACTACACATAGTTTATCATAAGTTCTTACCATTTGTTTTTCTAGGTTTCGTGAGGGAAAGAAGTATACTCCCTCATTTGAGAATGTATTCCCATTTTTTGACTTTCTGCTATCAATGTACCACCTCCCTCCTGGTTTATTGGTCCCCATTGTATTTTGTGCCAAATTTTGACCATAGATTAAACTAACAAAATATTCATGCATGTCACAAAAAATTATATCATTGAAAACTATGTTCAAATACGAATCCAATGATATAATTTTTGTTGACATGCATTAACATTTTTATTAGTTAAATGAAATCTTTGATCAAACTTTGACACAAATTACAAAGGGGACCAATAAACCTGTACGGAGGTAGTAAGACTGAAACCACAGTTTGAGACCACAATATGGTACGTGTTTTTTCCAAAATTTGGATTTTGAGAATACCCAAGGCATGGCTTGACGCACTCTGTCAGATTATTTGTGGTCGCGTTGCCATGTGATCACTGTTAGCAGATTGTTTGAACGGTCCTGGTAGCTCATTTATTTTGTAAAATAGAGATCATAGTAGACAGTATAGCAGGCATCGCACGAGCTGAGATTCCTTTCGTTAGATGATAAAATTTCATTGGAGCTGAGACTTGAGTTCTACAACGAGAGGTGCTTACAGTTTAGCATGGAAACAACTACAAAAATTCCGAGAATAGTAGAATACATCAGATCAAAGCCTTAGGCTTCCTCCCCTCAAAGGCCCCCTTGCTGTCAAAGAGACATTGTCTTCCATCATTCAGAAGGTTGATATTTGATACTGTTGCAGCGAGCAGCATAGTTCCTCTTGTTCGACTTCCCTTAAAACCTTCCTCAAGAGTGCACCAGAGTGTTCCATTTCTCCAACATTGTATCTTCTTTATTTGGGTTGTCGTCTTTTTCCAAATATCTCTTTAGCTGCACCGGGCATGGGCTGGGCCGCCACTTTTTACAGTTTTACATCAAGGCCAAGAAACAAAAATTCGCGAGGATATGGTCACGTACTAAGTATAAGCCATGATGGCAACTCATTTTATAGGTCTTCTGTATCTCTACCAATTGGATGAGAAAAAGTAATAGTTGTAGGAACATGAATAGCCAAGTCTATCACAAAGGCTGCACATAGCATACCTATTACATAGGTTGCACACTACATCCAGCTACTGATCGAGAGAGAGAAACCAATATTTTCGAATTAAAATATTAGAAGATAATGATATGTCAATATAGTCAAACATTGGAAAAATAATCCCTTGAAGATTGGGCTGCAGTAACTGCAGAAGATATGGAATTATTTTCATCTTTGTTAATTAGATTCTTTCTGTTCCATCTTATACTATCTTAGTAGACCAGATCTTGTCCATTCAAACACATGGTCAAATTTCATAGGGAGACATATATGTTATATAGACACAACTTCTATACAGAGTCACGTATCTATAAACAAGCAGGATATGAACCAAGAACTTTTAAGATTTAAATAATAACGACCAAACCATATGTATTTATAGACGCAAGTATAATGATAACATTTTAATTGTAGGTATTAATGAAGTTATGATAACTTCGTAATGGAACTAGTTTGGACAGACACATCTTCCAATCAAGGAGTCACGTTGTTTTTGACCTACATGCTACATTAAAGTAAGCAGATTATGCCTCATTTTCACATTAGCATGGAAATCAATTCATGTACATTTATTTAGCTTCAGAGGCACCAATGGCATTGCAATCTGCAGGAAACTTTCTACGAAGAAACAAATGTTAACCATTGTTTGCATCAAAACGAAACATCCATTTTGATGGCTAATTATTAGTCTGCGAACAATCCATCATGTTTTCATCTAAGTATCAAAGTGGCTTGCATTTCTAACCTACCCCTCCCAGTCTCTCCTTTCACTCCCTTCTTCTTGACTTCTTCCACGTGATCGGTGGCTCAGCGTCACAGCAGGGTGGGGGGTGATATCAAGCGTGGACATGCAGATTTCTCTGTGGAGTACAAATATCATAAACCGAACACAAGGTGTGTGAAAAGAGTATCTATGGATATCTTAGTATACTATAAGAATGGAGCATTGGTAAAAAAAAATCAAATAAATTACTGTAACTTGCTTGATATGGGCAATCTAACTCAGTAAGCAAATTTTGCAAAATTCCATGAAGTTCAACCAAGATGTGTACCTAGTAGATTCACAGAAAAATGAGAAATAGTTCTATCAGAACAGAAGTTGCATATGTATGCCACGTAATCACTGAGTTTGTAGGGAAACTCCTTTGAAAAGTCAAAATCACCAATAGAGCATCATCTATAAATGGTAATCTGTTAGTAGGGTGATAATGATAGTGTCTGAGTCCACAGCAGATAGATACACTCCAGATGATCTCCTCTTTGTAGCCAAATCAGTAAGAGCAACAAATAGACTATCCATTCTTCCATATGCTAGCATGCTTTTGTAATTAAGACCATAGATCACAAAACCATATCTATTATGCAATAAAAGCCTAAAGCAGAGCCTACTTGTAAGGAGAAACACACCGCTGCTTGCTCATAGCCTCATACACCTTTTGCACATCATAATGGTTTGTCTGTCTAGATATCACATTGCCTACAATATATTAAAACAATAGGCAGGGTTGTCAGTGAGGAACATGCCTACATTATTCTGTGCTCAAACTGCCCCAAATCAATGTGAAGTGCGAGCCAAATCAGATGAACAGAGGATGCATCACAACACTACTAGTTTAGGGATCTTACTGATTCAAAGAAATGCCGACAGCAGTTTGCAGATTAACATGATGTGTCTTTCTCAACTGCATTATCATTGAATAATTTCTGGCACACGTAATTTCCTTTCTCTTTAGGGGTATTATGACCTGAGATGGTGTGTTCAGTATGTGAGGTACAGTCTCACTTCTCTTTAGATCCAATAGCAAAAAAGAACACCTAGCAGCATGCCATGCACACACACTTGGTTTGCAAATAACTTTTAACATATTAAAATCAGCTTTATTTAAGTTCCTGCTTATCCTCCTTAGGCCCAACTGTTTGAGGAATGAGCATAAGCAAACAATTTGGTGAAAAGAATTTGAATATTAATTCCACTGACCAACCATATTTTCTCACTTTAGCCTTTTGTTATTCTTAACATACAAGGACTTCGGACTTGTTTTTATGCGTAGGTAGAGTAATATCTTCATTTGCTACATTTATAGTAACATTTCTTTTGGATTTCTTATGAAGTTTTGTTATATCCCTTGATGCTGTATTATCTATGACATAGATCAATATGGCATCTGATGGAGAGCTGATCTTGGATAAACCTAGAATCAAAGCATTGTTAATGGTTTCTGTCTTGGCTGCTTATGATGATAAAGACAAAAAACTGGATATACCCGCAGTTATATTATCACATGCAATTCCCCTATTTGGGATGATCTCGTGTGCACTAGCCGAAGATGAACAGGATTCACTCTTATCCTACTTGTATCATCAAGCTGGAATGCAGTTTTGGGAAAAGAAGTTAGTGTCTGTAGAAGGTGGAGATTATGAATGTTTCAGTGTTGAAACTGCGGGAGGAACTCATGCACAGGTAGAAACGACTGGAAAAACAACCAAGTACTTAGATGAAGTTGTGATAATGCAATCGACAAGGCTCATATTAGAAACAGTTAAAGGAGCCTGGGCTGTGATAAAGCCGTGCAGTATAGGAAAAGTTCAAAGTACTCTGAGGTATGACTTATTATATTCCGTTCTTTCCCATGCAACCAATCTTTCATGCTATTGTTTGTGATTACTTCAACTTCTTTTGATTGTCTTTATTATAGAACATGCAAAGAAGAAGTCAATATCTTAGCTGTAAATTCTTCTGGATCAACTAGTGCGGTCTTGAGCTTTGTATGCGACTATCTTGATGCAGTACAGCTCATTGTTGAAATATGGTGGTTCATTCAGTTGGATGATTCTCATGCTTTTGGCCCCACATCACTTGATATTTTGCTTGAGAAGTTGGATACATCTGTGAGAAGGATGAAATGTTGTTATGCTGGATTGCATAGAGAACTGGAGGTTCAAGTCTTGGAGTTTGCTTTGTTAGCTATTTTATGTAGACTGTCTGAGTTTGGAACATGTTCAAAATTAGTGCTAGATAAGTTGCATTGGATAATTAATCACATTGATGGTCTGTGTGCCGATGGATCCTATGAGCTTTCCGACTTCAGCAAAGAAGTTAAGAAAGTGTTTGATGGTAACTTTATCGACGGCACTCCTATTGTCAACATTTGCACCTTTCTTGATATCTTTGATCTAAAACCAGCAAGAGATTTTGAAATGCTTAATGCTACAACTGCTGTGCTGCAAGTCCGGGATACAGATTCTGAAAATCCGTTATCATACGCTTATGGATTACCCGTGGGCGTGACCTTTGACATGTCTCTGTGCAATACCTCTAGTCATGATAGAATATGGCTCCGCATGGTTGCTGGTCAGTCCGTCCAACATGTCTTCTTAGACTTGTCTTGTTTTGAGGGCAATGATAAGATGAAGAGCTGCTCCAGAGTCATTCCTTTCTATGCTACCCCAATGGCATGTTCATTTGTTATGAGGGCATGCTTGGTAATTGAATGCCCATTTGGAAGTATCGGCACTCACCAGGAAGGACATGGAGGGCCAAGAGATTGTGTAGTCCAACTATGTGATGAATTGGATGTCTACTTTGTTAGTGCTGATACCGAGCAAAGGCAATGGTCGAAATGATAGTGGTCATGTGCAGCAAGTTCTTCAGCATGCCTCCTTTGATCGAGTGCACCATTGTGTTCTAACATCAACTGTGATCAAGTAATATGCGCAAGCAGTTAAGATGCCAGTAGTGACTAATGAGGAGTTTCATATGATTAGTTGTTTCACTGTAGCATCAGATCAAACTCTGATTAGTTGTTTTCTTTAAGAATCGAGAATTTTTCTATGGCATGTGACCAGAAGGAATGTTGTCTCATAGCCGATATAGTACTAGCAAGAACTCTGGATAAAGAATTCGGCTGCGCTGATATTTTGGTAGCAGTAAGCAGGAACAAAGCAGTTACCCGACCACTAAGATGTGTTGCTGTTGCTAGGGTATGTTTACTTCGCGCCGTATGTATATGCAAGGGTTTGGCATGACTGAAGAATTGAAAATTCTGTGAATTTTATGAGGCTGCTGAATTAGAGGCTGCAGAGGTCAATGTTAACCTTGTGCACGTATGATTTGTGTGTCTAATGTGAGTTCTGCATTTCTGCGCCTGGGAGAGGTTCCCCGTTAGTGTAAATTTGGACTTACCATACGATGTGCCGCATGACAGCGGCTTGTTTGCTGTGTGTTTATTTGTCGAAAGTACTGCTGGTGTCTTGTTTCTTGACATTAGTGATGTCAACGCTTTTATATTGCTCTTATATTTCTTTACGGAGGGAGTACATATACATGCCCAGCAACTGCACTTGCGATCTCGTATGTTGATCTGTTCATTTCCACTGAATCCTTAGTTGATTCTATATTTTTTGTTATTGGCCTAGAAAAAAGTTGTTTTGTGAAAATATCCATGCGGACGATCGAGGACAAGGGTGAAAATATCCAAGACAAAGCTAAAGATTACCATGGACAAAAGTTTAGTAGGATATGATGAACTAAGAAGAATTGATTCCCTTGGTACACGAAACCTCTGATTACAACCGCAGGACAAAGCTGCGAACCGAACATGGTCGTTCGTTCTATCTATCTCCTGTCAGCGAGAAGCCGAGAACAGAACGGACAGATACGATCTTCTTCCTTCTTCCTCGTCGCGCATGCAGATTGCGGCTCTGTAATCTCGTCGAGGGCGGCACGGTCTCTCCTCAGTACCTCCCGGCGCATGGCATAGTACTCCTCGCTGCGGCGGCGGCCTCCCCACAGGTGCTTCTGCTCGATGGCCTTCGCCTCGTGCATCTCCACCCGGCGGCCGGACTCGCTGTCCCCTGCCGCGCTGCTCTTCCCGGCGGCGGTTACGGGCTTCAAAGGCGCCTCCGTGGACGCGAGGGGGTGAACCTTCACGGCGGTGCTGCTCCGCCGAGCTTCCTCGAGCCCCGATCGCTTATGCGCGGCCATCCATTGGCTCTTCTTGGCCTCGAAAGCCGACGATAGTTCCTCCACTGCCGCCCGCATCCTGCGTCTGTGTCTGTCTCGCGCGTCATCGTTCCAACAGGGATGTGGAACGCCGCCTGATCGCTGCTTCGCCTCCGCGATCAGCCGTTTCTGCTCCTCGACCCACTCCCGCTTCGCGGCCTCGTTAGCCAGCGCTTCGCGGCGATCCCTCCGGCGAGTCCGCCATGTGCGTGGTCGCGGCCTCAGCGAAGCGATCAGCTGATCGTACTCTTCCTTTCTCTTTCTCCTCTCGATCTCGCGCGCTTCCTCCGGGGACGGGACGTGCGCGCGGCGGCGCAACCAGCTCGGCATCAACGCGAGGGACGCCATTGCTAGTGCAGATTGCAGACTCGATCGGGTGATACGCTCTTTCTCCTGGATACGCTCGACTTATATGGTGGATACCTGATATGGCAAGCCGTCTTGCGGTCGAGCTTCAAGCCGTGTCCGAGCCAGGGACAGTTAGTAGTGCGTTGATCCAACGCTTAGTACTGTATAAGTACGTCTCGCTGGACATTTCGGAGTCGGAGGTAAAATTTCGTGTTTTGACTTTTTTAACATAGTTTTACAGGATCTGACTTCGGTTTGATTTTTTTAGAGCTGCCCCTTCTCCTACCGCCGGGACCCTGACGGTAGGTTAAGGACAGTTCCCGTCAACCAACCGTTTCTGATCTGACGTGTCCTAACTGCACTATCGCCGGAATAGATCCTGGTAGGGTAGCTAAAGTTACCGTCGCCAGGGTGGCGGTAGGGTGTGCTAGGCTTGCGTGAGCGCAAGCTTGCTATGACAGAAAATGAGACTATTTTGCGGTAGGTATTCACACTCTACTGCCACACCTAGCAGCGGTAGGGCGTGCCAGGCGTGGCAGCGGTCTGTCACAACAGATGGGGTGTTTCATGTGGTAAGTTCTCACAACCTACCGCCAGGCATCTGACGGTAAATGTGAGAACCTACCGCCGTGATTGCTGGCGGTAGGGTCCTCTCTCACTTATTTTTCTACAAGAACTTGATCATTTGAATTACAAATATGACATTGATAAACACACATTGGCAAATGCTGGAATTTTGTCTATTTTGGGCCAGCCCAATAGCAGTTTCAGAAATTCCTAATAAATCCTAAAGGCCCATGCAGCCCATTCATGCAAGGCAAGAGGTGGAACTAAAGTTTAGTCTCACATTGCTAGTTTGGTGGGAGTCGAACCTCGTTATAAGGGAGGATGTTTCCCCACATGTATGAGCATGAGAACAAGAGAGACATTCACGCGCGCTCCTTCTCCTCCACCCGCCTCGTCACGACGCGCCGCGGGTTGCGGGAATGAGCCGATGTTTAAATTTTTGCCACGCACGACGGATATACAGACGGTCACACGGGAGCTGAAACGTTTTTGCTGTAGTGGAGATTGAATCCGAACGGCGCACCTGTTCGCTTCGTCTCTATCTGTTGCTTCACCTCTCGTCGCCTCTTTCTCCTGTGCCTATATAAGAGAGGTCATTCCTCTTTAGAGAGACACATGAGAAGACCATCTTCCTCTCGCCACCAAGTTCCTGAGCACTGCGTTGCTGCTACAATCTTCCCCATCCCGGCTTGCGGCATGCACCGCAGGTCGGGACAGTAGGCCTCCGGAACCCACCTCTTTGAGTCTTGTACGGGAGAAGGGTGATAAGGTTTTTGGGGAGCGCGCTACGCGACTACTGACTTTTTCGTCACGGATGCCTCGGACTCCGACGACTACTTCCCCGACGACGACTTCTTCCCCGACAACGACAACCTCTTCGACGACATGGCTGGCGAGGACCCCGACCCCAAGACCAGTGCTTCCCCTGTTGTACCGTACGTGTTCATACTTTCTCTGTTTGAAGTTCTGCCACAGTTTCTTGCTTTAGTGTCTGCTCTAGATTTGTTTGGTTCTAGTTCATATATATGCAGATGCTATTTACCCTCTCTCTGTCAGATTGCATGCCTTGCTTGATCTCTGCTATATTAGTCATGCTTTATCTAGTATTTCTGTTAATAAAATCATATGGTAAACTGCTCATATTTCCAACAATCCAAAAACCTTATTATAGGCAATTTACCCCGAGTGGTTTTGCTACTTCCATGAGACCTCCTATGTTTGAGGGTATCCACTATAAAAGGTGGCGTGTAAGAGCAGTCTTATGGTTTCAAACCATGAGTTGGCATGCTCTTGGCAAACCTGAAGGAGAGTATGATGCTCAACAGGAATAAGCTTTTCAGAAAATGAATACCTTGTTTAAGGCTGCTCTCTTAAGCGTTCTTGGTGAGAACATAGTTGATGCTTATGCGTCAATTGACAATGAAAAAGATATGTGGGACGCACTCGAGACCAAGTTTGTGGTCTTGGATGCCGGCACGGAGCTGTACATCATGGAATAATTCCGTGGTTGAGCAAGCTCACGAGATACAATCATTTGCTAGAGAACTTGAGCACGTCAATTGTATGCTACCAGACAAGTTTGTTGCCGGAGGCATCATCACTAAGCTTCCATCTTCGTGGAGGAACTTTGCTACCTTACTGAAACACAAGAGACAGGAGTTTTCCATTCCGGATCTCATTGGTACTCTTGATGTGGAAGAAAAGGCGAGAGCAAAAGACACACGTGCTCGAGGTATTGAGGGAGGATCTAGTACCAATTTGGTACCGAAGAAAAATTTCCAGTCCCACAAGTTCAAGAATAAGGGCAAGTTTGATGGTAAAGCAACATGTGATGGGAAGAACAAGGTTGTACAACACACCAACTTCAAGAAGAAGAAGAATGACACGAAGAAAGGTGTTTGTCATGTGTGCGGAGATCCTAACCATTGTGCTCCTAGTTGCCCTAATCTTGGGAAAGGCGGCAAGACCGCTAATGTTATCATTGGTGACACTGACATGAAGGTTGCTGGGTATGGTATATTTCCCACTATTCTTTCAGTATGTTATTCTCCTGATTGGTTGATTGACACGGGTGCTAATGTGCATGCATGCGGTGATATTTCCATGTTTTCGTCTTATCAGACCGTAGGGACTTCAACTGTGCTAATGGGAAACGGTTCAAGTGCTTCTATTCGTGGTGTTGGTACGGTCGGTCTGAAGTTTACTTCGGGGAAAATCGCGTGGCTGAAGAACGTGCATTATGTCCCCTCCGTCAATAAAAATCTTGTTAGCAGATCTCTTCTGTGTAGAGATGGCTACAAGCTTGTCTTTGAGTCGAATAAATTTGTAATATCCAAGTATGGAACTTTTTTTGGTAAAAGCTATGAGTCAGGAGGCCTGTTTCATTTAGCCTTATCAGATGTTTGCAATAAAGTTGGTAATCATGTTTGCAACAATAGTGAATCAAATGTGTGGCATTCACGTCTTTGTCATGTTAACTTTGGTTGCATGTCGCGACTAGCGAATTTGAACTTAACCCCTAGTTTCATCACTGTCAAGGGATCTAAGTGTCAAGTGTGTGTGCAAGCTAAGCAACCTCGTAAGTCTCATACAACTACAGAAATAAGAAATCTTGCACCACTAGAGCTCATACATTCAGATTTTTGTGAAATGAATGGTGTGTTGACAAAAGGTGGAAAGAAGTATTTTATGACGTTAATTGATGACTCCACTAGATAATACCATGTGTATCTTCTGAAATCTAAGGACGAGGCTTTGAACTATTTCAAGATCTATAAAGCTGAAGCGGAAAACCAACTTGATCGAAAGATCAAGAGGCTTAGGTCCGATCGTGGTGGAGAGTATTTCTCAAATGAATTTGATTCTTTTTGTGTGGAACATGGTATAATCCATGAGAGGACGCCTCCCTATTCACCTCAGTCAAATGGGGTAGCCGAAAGAAAGAAACGTAATCTAACTGATTTGGTTAACGCCATGTTAGACACATCGGGTCTCTCCAAGCCATGGTGGGGGGAGGCGATATTGACTGCATGTCATGTCCTAAACCGAGTTCCCACAAAGAACAAAGAGATAATTACATTCGAGGAATGAGAGAGTAAAAGGTTAAAGCTCTCTTATCTATGAACCCGGGGTTGTTTGGCGAAAGTCAATGTGCCAATTCCAAAGAAGCGCAAGCTGGGACCAAAAACTGTGGATTGTGTTTTCCTGGGATATGCTTTTCATAGCATTGGCTGTAGATTCTTGGTTGTAAAATCTGAGGTATCTGACATGCATGTCGGTACAATCATGGAGTCTAATGATGCGACTTTATTTGAAGATATCTTTCCCATGAAGGATATGGCTACCTCATCAAATCAGGAGATGCCTAGTACATCAAATCAGTAATTAGTTACAATGACTGAACCTACCATTTCGATGGAACACTTTGAAAATTCTGTGGAGGAGAACAATGAAGTTCCTACTAGGAGCAAGAGACGGAGGACTGCAAAGTCCTTTGGTGATGATTTTCTTGTGTATCTCATAGATGACACTCCCAGTTCTATTTCAGAGACATATGCATCTGAGGCTGCTGACTACTGGAAGGAAGCGGTTCGTAGTGAGATGGATTCCATCTTGGAAAATGAAATATGGGAGATAATTGATCGTCCTTATGGGTGCAAACCTATAGGGTGCAAATGGGTATTCAAGAAGAAGCCTAGGCCTGACGGTATGATGTCTACTACACAACCTTTTTCTTGTAGACGTTGTTGGGCCTCCAAGTGCAGAGGTTTGTAGGACAATAGCAAATTTCCGTCAAGTGGATGACCTAAGGTTTATCAATCCGTGGGAGGCGTAGGATGAAGATGGTCTCTCTCAAACAACCCTGCAACCAAATAACAAAGAGTTTTTTGTGTCCCCAACACACCCAATACAATGGTAAATTGTATAGGTGCACTAGTTCGGCGAAGAGATGGTGATACAAGTGCAATATGGATGGTAGATATAGGTTTTTGTAATCTGAAAATATAAAAACAGCAAGGTAACTAATGATAAAAGTGAGCGAAAACGGTATTGCAATGCTTGGAAACAAGGCCTAGGGTTCATACTTTCACTAGTGCGAGTTCTCTCAACAATAATAACATAATTGGATCATATAACTATCCCTCAACATGCAACAAAGAGTCACTCCAAAGTCACTAATAGCAGAGAACAAACGAAGAGATTATGGTAGGGTACGAAACCACCTCAAAGTTATTCTTTCCGATCGATCTATTCAAGAGTTCATACTAGAATAACACCTTAAGACACAAATCAACAAAAACCCTAATGTCACCTAGATACTCCAATGTCACCTCAAGTATCCGTGGGTATGATTATACGATATGCATCACACAATCTCAGATTCATCTATTCAACCAACACAAAGAACTTCAAAGAGTGCCCCAAAGTTTCTACCGGGGAGTCAAGACGAAAACGTGTGTCAACCCCTATGCATAAGTTCACAAGGTCACGGAACTCGCAAGTTGATCACCAAAACATACATCAAGTGGATCACGTGATATCCCATTGTCACCACAGATAAGCACATGCAAGACATACATCAAGTGTTCTCAAATCCTTAAAGACTCAATCCAATCAGATAACTTCAAAGGGAAAGCTCAATTCATCACAAGAGTAGAGGGGGAGAAATATCATAAGATCCAACTATAATAACAAAGCTCGCGATACATCAAGATCGTGCCAACTCAAGAACACGAAAGAGAGAGAGAGAGAGATCAAACACATAGCTACTGGTACATACCCTCAGCTCCGAGGGAGAACTACTCCCTCCTCGTCATGGAGAGTGTCGGGATGAGGAAGATGGCCACCTGAGAGGGATTCCCCCCTCGGACAGGGTGCCGAAACGGGTCTAGATTGGTTTTCGGTGGCTACGGAGGATTCTGGCGGCGGAACTCCCGATCTAGGTTTCTTCCTAGAAGTTTTGGGTTATATAAGAGGTGTTGGAGTCGGGAACAAGGAAGGGGGGTCTCTGGGCTGTCCACGAGGCAGGGGGCGCGCCCAGGGGGTGGGTGCGCCCCCACCCTCGTGGGCAGCCCGGGACTCTTCTGGTCCATCTTCGATGCTCCGTGGGCTTCTTCTGTTCCAAAAATAAGCTCCGTCAATTTTCAGGTCAATTGGACTCCGTTTGGTTTTCCTTTTCTGCGATACTCAAAAACAAGGAAAAAACGGAAACTGGCACTAGGCTCTAGGTTAATAGGTTAGTCCCAAAAATCATATAAAATAGCATATAAAACATCCAAGGTTGATAATATAATAGCATGGAACAATCAAAAATTATAGATACGTTGGAGACGTATCAAGCATCCCCAAGCTTAATTCCTGCTCATCCTCGAGTAGGTAAATGATAAAAACAGAATTTTTGATGTGGAATGCTACCTAACATAATCATCAATATAATCTTCTTTATTGTGGCAAGAATATTCAGATCCATAAGATTCAAGACAAAAGTTTAATATTGACATAAAAATAATAATACTTCAAGCACACTAACAAAGTAATCATGTCTTCTCAAAATAACATGGCCAAAGAAAGCTATCCCTACATAATCATATAGTCTGGCTATGCTCTATCTTCATCGCACAAAATATTTAAATCATGCACAACCCCGATGACAAGCCAAGCAATTGTTTCATACTTTTGATGTTCTCAAACTTTTTCAATCTTCACGCAATACATGAGCGTGAGCCATGGACATAGAACTATGGGTGGAATAGAATGGTGGTTGTGGAGAAGACAAAAAGGAGAAGATAGTCTCACATCAACTAGGCGTATCAATGGGCTATGGAGATGCCCATCAATAGATATCAATGTGAGTGAGTAGGGATTGCCATGCAACGGATGCAATAGAGCTATAAGTGTATGAAAGCTCAAAAGAAACTAAGTGGGTGTGCATCCAACTTGCTTGCTCACGAAGACCTAGGGCATTTTGAGGAAGCACATCATTGGAATATACAAGCCAAGTTCTATAATGAAAGATTCCCACTAGTATATGAAAGTGATATGTCTCCACCGTATCTACTTTTCCAAACACTTTTGCCCTTGTTTTGGACTCTAACTTGCATGATTTGAATGGAACTAACCCGGACTGGCGTTGTTTTCAGTAGAATTGCCATGGTGTTATTTTTGTGCAGAAATAAAAGTTCTCAGAATGACCTGAAAATCAACGGAGATTATTTTTGGAATATATAAAAAATACTGGAAGAAAGATCCACATCAGGGGGCCCACACCCTGTCCACGAGGGTGGGGGGCGCCCTACCCCCTTGGGCGCGCCCCCTGCCTCGTGGCCCCCCTGACGCTCCACCGACCTCAACTCCAACTCCATATATTCGTGTTCGGGGAGAAAAAAATCACGGAGAAGGATTCATCGTGTTTTACGATGCAGAGCCTCCGCCAAGCCCTAAACTCTCTCGGGAGGGCTGATCTGGAGTCTGTTCGGGGCTCCGGAGAGGGGAATCCGTCGCCATCGTCATCATCAACCTTCCTCCATCACCAATTTCATGATACTCACCGCCGTGCGTGAGTAATTCCATCGTAGGCTTGCTAGACGGTGATGGGTTGGATGAGATTTATCATGTAATCGAGTTAGTTTTGTTAGGGTTTGATCCCTAGTATCCACTATGTTCTGAGATTGATGTTGCTATGACTTTGCTATGCTTAATGCTTGTCACTAGGGCCCGAGTGCCATGATTTCAGATCTGAACCTATTATGTTTTCATGAATATATGTGAGTTCTTGATCCTATCTTGCAAATCTATAGTCACCTATTATGTGTTATGATCCGTTAACCCCGAAGTGACAATAATAGGGATACTTACCGGTGATGACCGTAGTTTGAGGAGTTCATGTATTCACTATGTGTTAATGCTTTGGTCCGGTACTCTATTAAAAGGAGCCCTTAATATCCCTTAGTTTCCAATAGGACCCCGCTGCCACGGGAGGGTAGGACAAAAGATGTCATGCAAGTTCTTTTCCATAAGCACGTATGACTATATTCGGAATACATGCCTACATTATATTGATGAATTGGAGCTAGTTCTGTGTCACCCTATGTTATAACTGTTACATGATCGATTGCATCCGGCATAATTCTCCATCACCGATCCATTGCCTACGAGCTTTTCATATATTGTTCTTCGCTTATTTACTTTTTCGTTGCTACTGTTACAATCACTATAAAACCCAAAAATATTACTTTTGCTACCGTTACCACTACTATCATATTACTTTGCTACTAAATATTTTGCTGCAGATATTAAGTTTCCAGGTGTGGTTGAATTGACAACTCAGCTGCTAATACTTGAGAATATTCTTTGGCTCCCCTTGCGTCGAATCAATAAATTTGGGTTGAATACTCTACCCTCGAAAACTGTTGCAATCCCCTATACTTGTGGGTTATCAGAAAGTGACAACATAGGAGACTCTCTATCATGATGATCATGGTGCTACTTTGAAGCAAAAGTGTGGTAAAAGGATAGTAGCATTGCCCCTTCTCTCCTTTTCTCTCGTTTTTTTTGTTTTTTGGGCCTTCTATTTTTTTATGTTTTTGCGTATGGAGTCTCATCCCGACTTGTGGGGGAATCATAGTCTCCATCATCCTTTCCTCACATGGGACAATGACTAATAATGAAGATCATCACACTTTTATTTACTTACAACTCAAGAATTACAACTCGATACTTAGAACAAAATATGACTCTATGTGAATGCCTCCGGCGGTATACCGGGATGTGCATTGACTCAAGAGTGACATGTATGAAATTATGAATGGTGGCTTTGCCACAAATACGATGTCAACTACATGATCACGCAAAGCAATATGACAATGATGGAGCGTGTCATAATAAATGGAACGGTGGAAAGTTGCATGGCAATATATCTCAGAATGGCTATGGAAATGCCATAATAAGTAGGTATGGTGCCTGTTTTGAGGAAGGTATATGGTGAGTGTATGATACCGGTGAAAGGTGCGCGGTATTAGAGAGGCTAGCAATGGTGGAAGGGTGAGAGTGCGTATAATCCATGGACTCAACATTAGTCATAAAGAACTCACATACTCATTGCAAAAATCTATTAGTTATCGCAACGAAGTACTGCGCGCATGCTCCTAGGGGGATAAATTGGTAGGAAAAGATCATCGCTCGTCCCCGACCGCCACTCATAAGGAAGACAATCAATAAATAAAGCATGCTCCGACTTCATCACATAAAGGTTCACCATACGTGCATGCTACGGGAATCACAAACTTTAGCACAAGTATTTATCAAATTCACAACTACTAAACTAGCATAACTCTAATATCACCATCTTCATATCTCAAAACTGATGGGTTTCGTCGTAATTTCAAAATTTTCCTACGCACACGTAAGATCATGTGATGCATAGCAACGAGAAGGGGGGAGTGTGATCTACATACCTAGTAGATCGACAACGGAAGCGTTTGGTTGATGTAGTCGTACGTCTTCACGATCTGACCGATCAAGCACCGAAACTACGGCACCTCCGAGTTCTAGCACACGTTCAGCTCGATGACGATCCCCGGACTCCGATCCAGCAAAGTGTCGGGGAAGAGTTCCGTTAGCACGACGACGTGGTGACGATCTTGATGTACTACAGCAGCAGGGCTTCGCCTAAACTCCACTACAATATTATCGAGGACTATGGTGGCTGGGGGCGCCGCACACGGCTAAGGAAAAGATCACGTGGACCAACTTCTGTCTTTCTAGGGTGCCCCTGCCTTCGTATATCAAGGACTAAAGGGGGGGAGGCTGGCCGGCCATGAGGGGCGCGCCAGGAGAGTCCTACTCCCTCTGGGAGTAGGATCCACCCCCCAATCCTAGTTGGAATAGGACTCGCGGAGGGGGGAAAAGAGAGAAAGGGGCTGGCCCCCTCTCCTTGTCCAATTCGGACCAAGGGAGGGGAGGGGCGCGCGGCCCACTATGGCTGCCCTCTTCTCTTTTCCAAAGGCCCAATAAGGCCCATCTAGCTCCCGGGGGGTTCCGGTAACCTCCCGGTACTCCGGTAAAATCCCGATTTCACCCGGAACACTTCCGATATCCAAACATAGGCTTCCAATATATCAATCTTTATGTCTCGACCATTTCGAGACTCCTCGTCATGTCCGTGATCACATCCGGGACTCCGAACAACCTTCGGTACATCAAAATGCATAAACTCATAATATAACTGTCATCGTAACCTTAAGCGTGCGGACCCTACGGGTTCGAGAACAATGTAGACATGACCGAGACATGTCTCCGGTCAATAACCAATAGCGGGACCTGGATGCCCATATTGGCTCCTACATATTCTACGAAGATCTTTATCGAGCACTCATACCATATTGCCATCCTTCTTATCCGCCAAATACTTGGGGCAGTTCCGCTTCCAGTGACCAGTCTGCTTGCAATAGAAGCACTCAGTTTCAGGCTTAGGTCCAGGTTTGGGTTTCTTCTCTTGAGTAGCAACTTGCTTGCCGTTCTTTTTGAAGTTCCCCTTCTTCTTCCCTTTGCCCTTTTTCTTGAAACTAGTGGTCTTGTTGACCATCAACACTTGATGCTCCTTCTTGATTTCTACCTCCGCAGCTTTCAGCATTGCGAAGAGCTCGGGAATAGTCTTATTCATCCCTTGCATATTATAGTTCATCACGAAGCTCTTGTAGCTTGGTGGCAAGTGATTGGAGAATTCTGTCAATGACGCAATCATCTGGAAGATTAACTCCCAGTTGAATCAAGTGATTATTATACCCAGACATTTTGAGTATATGCTCACTGACAGAACTGTTCTCCTCCATCTTGCAGCTATAGAACTTATTGGAGACTTCATATCTCTCAATTCGGGCATTTTCTTGAAAT
The DNA here is from genome assembly GCF_003073215.2 of Triticum urartu. Classification (NCBI taxonomy): domain Eukaryota; kingdom Viridiplantae; phylum Streptophyta; class Magnoliopsida; order Poales; family Poaceae; genus Triticum; species Triticum urartu. The sequence goes on along the minus strand of NC_053025.1, from coordinate 468,462,040 downwards.
ATTAACTTCAACTCCTGGAACATCTCATATGCTCCATGACGTTCAAAACGTCGTTGAAGTCCCGATTCTAAGCCGTAAAGCATGGCACACTGAACTATCGAGTAGTCATCAGCTTTGCTCTGCCAGACGTTCATAACATCTGGTGTTGCTCCAGCAGCAGGCCTGGCACCCAGCGGTGCTTCCAGGACGTAATTCTTCTGTGCAGCAATGAGGATAATCCTCAAGTTACGGACCCAGTCCGTGTAATTGCTACCATCATCTTTCAACTTTGCTTTCTCAAGGAACGCATTAAAATTCAACGGAACAACAGCACGGGCCATCTATCTACAATCAAACATACATAAGCAAGATACTATCAGGTACTAAGTTCATGATAAATTTAAGTTCAATTAGTCAAATTACTTAAAGAACTCCCACTTAGACAGACATCCCTCTAATCCTCTAAGTGATCACGTGATCCAAATCAACTAAACCATAACCGATCATCATGTATATGGAGTAGTTTTCAATGGTGAACATCGTTATGTTGATCATATCTACTATATGATTCACGCTCGACCTTTCGGTCTCCGTTCCGAGGCCATATCTGCATATGCTAGGCTCGTCAAGTTTAACCCTGAGTATTCTCGTGTGCAAACTGGCTTGCACCCGTTGTATGACGTAGAGCTTATCACACCCGATCATCACGTGGTGTCTGGCACGAACTTTGCAACGGTGCATACTCAGGGAGAACACTTCTTGATAATTTAGTGAGAGATCATCTTATAATGCTACCGTCAATCAAAGCAAGATAAGATGCATAAAAGATAAACATCACATGCAATCAATATAAGTGATATGATATGGCCATCATCATCTTGTGCTTGTGATCTCCATCTCCGAAGCACCGTCGTGATCACCATCGTCACCGGCGTGACACCTTGATCTCCATCGTAGCATCGTTGTCGTCGCCAAGTTTGTGCTTCCACGACTATCGCTACCGTTTAGTGATAAAGTAAAGCATTACATCGCGATTGCATTGCATACAATAAAGCGACAACCATATGGCTCCTGCCAGTTGCCGATAACTCGGTTACAAAACATGATCATCTCATACAATAAAATTAGCATCATGTCTTGACCATATCACATCACAACATGCCCTGCAAAAACAAGTTAGACGTCCTCTACTTTGTTGTTGCAAGTTTTACGTGGCTGCTACGGGCTTAAGCAAGAACCAATCTTACCTACGCATCAAAACCACAACAATAGTTTGTCAAGTTGGTGCTGTTTTAACCTTCGCAAGGACCGGGCGTAGCCACACTCGGTTCAACTAAAGTTGGAGAAACTGTCACCCGCAGCCACCTATGTGCAAAGCACGTCGGGAGAACCGGTCTCGCGTAAGCGTACGCGTAATGTCGGTCCGGGCCGCTTCGTCCAACAATACCGCCGAACCAAAGTATGACATGCTGGTAAGCAGTATGACTTATATCGCCCACAACTCACTTGTGTTCTACTCGTGCATATAACATCAACATATAAAACCTAGGCTCGGATGCCACCTGTTGGGAACGTAGTAATTTCAAAATTTCCTACGCACACGCAAGATCATGGTGATGCATAGCAACGAGAGGGGAGTGATCTACATACCTAGTAGATCGACAACGGAAGCGTTTGGTTGATGTAGTCGTACGTCTTCACGATCCGACCGATCAAGCACCGAAACTACGGCACCTCCGAGTTCTACCACACGTTCAGCTCGATGACGATCCCGGGACTCCGATCCAGCAAAGTGTCGGGGAAGAGTTCCGTTAGCACGACGGCGTGGTGACGATCTTGATGTACTACCGTCGCAGGGCTTTGCCTAAGCACCGCTACAATATTATCGAGGATTATGGTGGAAGGGGGCACCGCACACGGCTAAGAATATGATCACGTGGATCAACTTGTGTGTCTAGGGGTGCCCCCTGCCCCCGTATATAAAGGATCAAGGAGGGGGTGCGGCCGGCCAGGAGGAGGGCGCGCCAGGAGGAGTCCTAGTCCCACCGGGAGTAGGATTCCCCCCCTTTCCTAGTTGGAATAGGATTCGGGAGGGGGAAAGAGGAGAGAGAGAAGGAAGGGGGGCGCCGGCCCCCTCTCCTTGTCCTATTCGGACTAGGGGGGAGGGGCGCGTGGCCCCGCCCTGGCCACCTCTCCTCTCTTCCACTAAAGCCCACTAAGGCCCATATACCTCCCGGGGGGTTCCGGTAACCTCCCGGTACTCCGGTAAAATCCCGATTTCACCCGGAACACTTCCGATATCCAAACATAGGCTTCCAATATATCAATCTTTATGTCTCGACCATTTCGAGACTCCTCGTCATGTCCGTGATCACATCCGGGACTCCGAAAACCTTTCGGTACATCAAAATGCATAAACTCATAATATAACTGTCATCGTAACCTTAAGCGTGCGGACCCTACGGGTTCGAGAACAATGTAGACATGACCGAGACACGTCTCCGGTCAATAACCAATAGCGGGACCTGGATGCCCATATTGGCTCCTACATATTCTACGAAGATCTTTATCGGTCAGACCGCATAACAACATACGTCGTTCCCTTTGTCATCGGTATGTTACTTGCCCGAGATTCGATCGTCGGTATTCCAATACCTAGTTCAATCTCGTTGTTGGCAAGTCTCTTTACTCGTTCTGTAATACATCATTCCGCAACTAACTCATTAGTCGCAATGCTTGCAAGGCTTATGTGATGTGTATTACCGAGAGGGCCCAGAGATACCTCTCCGACAATCGGAGTGACAAAACCTAATCTCGAAATACGCCAACCCAACATGTACCTTTGGAGACACCTGTAGTACTCCTTTATAATCACCCAGTTACGTTGTGACGTTTGGTAGCACCCAAAGTGTTCCTCCGGTAAACGGGAGTTGCATAATCTCATAGTTATAGGAACATGTATAAGTCATGAAGAAAGCAACAACAACATACTAAACGATCGGGTGCTAAGCTAATGGAATGGGTCATGTCAATCAGATCATTCACTTAATGATGTGATCCCGTTAATCAAATAACAACTCATTGTTCATGGTTAGGAAACATAACCATCTTTGATTAACGAGCTAGTCAAGTAGAGGCATACTAGTGACACTTTGTTTGTCTATGTATTCACACATGTATTATGTTTCCGGTTAATACAATTCTAGCATGAATAATAAACATTTATCATGATATAAGGAAATAAATAATAACTTTATTATTGCCTCTAGGGCATATTTCCTTTAGTCTCCCACTTGCACTAGAGTCAATAATCTAGATTACACAGTAATGATTCTAACACCCATGGAGCCTTGGTGCTGATCATGTTTTGCTCGTGGAAGAGGCTTAGTCAACGGGTCTGCAACATTCAGATCCGTATGTATCTTGCAAATCTCTATGTCTCCCACCTGGACTAGATCCCGGATGGAATTGAAGCATCTCTTGATGTGCTTGGTTCTTTTATGAAATCTGGATTCCTTTGCCAAGGCAATTGCACCAGTATTGTCACAAAAGATTTTCATTGGACCCGATGCACTAGGTATGACACCTAGATCGGATATGAACTCCTTCATCCAGACTCCTTCGTTTGCTGCTTCCAAAGCAGCTAAGTACTCCGCTTCACATGTAGATCCCGCCACAACGCTTTATTTAGAACTGCACCAACTCACAGCTCCACCGTTTAATGTAAACACGTATCCGGTTTGCGATTTAGAATCGTCCGGATCAGTGTCAAAGCTTGCATCAACATAACCGTTTACGATGAGCTCTTTGTCACCTCCATATACGAGAAACATATCCTTAGTCCTTTTCAGGTATTTCAGGATGTTCTTGACCGCTGTCCAGTGATCCACTCCTGGATTACTTTGGTACCTCCCTGCTAGACTTATAGCAAGGCACACATCAGGTCTGGTACACAGCATTGCATACATGATAGATCCTATGGCTGATGCATAGGGAACATCTTTCATATTCTCTCTATCTTCTGCAGTGGTCGGGCATTGAGTCTTACTCAACTTCACACCTTGTAACACAGGCAAGAATCCTTTCTTTGCTTCATCCATTTTGAACTTTTTCAAAACTTTGTCAAGGTATGTGCTTTGTGAAAGTCCAATTAAGCGTCTTGATCTATCTCTATAGATCTTAATGCCTAAAATGTAAGTAGCTTCACCAAGGTCTTTCATTGAAAAACTTTTATTCAAGTATCCCTTTATGCTATCCAGAAATTCTACATCATTTCCAATTAGTAATATGTCATCCACATATAATATCAGAAATGCTACAGAGCTCCCACTCACTTTCTTGTAAATACAGGCTTCTCTAAAAGTCTGTATAAAACCAAATGCTTTGGTCACACTATCAAAACATTTATTCCAACTCCGAGAGGCTTGCACCAGTCCATAAATGGATCACTGGAGCTTGCACACTTTGTTAGCTCCCTTTGGATCGACAAAACCCTCTGGTTGCATCATATACAACTCTTCTTCCAGAAATCCATTCAGGAATGCAGTTTTGACATCCATCTGCCAAATTTCATAATCATAAAATGCGGCAATTGCTAACATGATTCGGACAGACTTAAGCATCGCTACGGGTGAGAAGGTCTCATTGTAGTCAATCCCTTGAACTTGCCGAAAACCTTTTGCGACAAGTCGAGCTTTGTAGACAATAATATTACCGTCGGCGTCAGTCTTCTTCTTGAAGATCCATTTATTCTCAATTGCTTGCCGATCATCGGGCAAGTCAACCAAAGTCCAGACTTTGTTCTCATACATGGATCCCATCTCAGATTTCATGGCTTCAAGCCATTTTGCGGAATCTGGGCTCACCATCGCTTCTTCATAGTTCGTAGGTTCATCATGATCTAGTAGCATGACTTCCAGAACAGGATTACCGTACCACTCTAGTGCGGATCTTACTCTAGTTGATCTATGAGGTTCAGTAGTATCTTGTTCTGAAGTTTCATGATCATTATCATTAGCTCCCTCACTAATCGGTGTAGGTGTCGCAGAAACAGGTTTCTGTGATGTACTACTTTCCAATAAGGGAGCAGGTACAGTTACCTCGTCAAGTTCTACTTTCCTCCCACTCACTTCTTTCGAGAGAAACTCCTTTTCTAGAAAGGATCCATTCTTAGCAACGAATGTCTTGCCTTCGGATCTGTGATAGAAGGTGTACCCAACAGTCTCCTTTGGGTATCCTATGAAGACACATTTCTCCGATTTGGGTTCGAGCTTATCAGGTTGAAGTTTTTTCACATAAGCATCGCATCCCCAAACTTTAAGAAACGACAACTTTGGTTTCTTGCCAAACCATAGTTCATAAGGCGTCGTCTCAACGGATTTTGATGGTGCCCTATTTAACGTGAATGCGGCCGTCTCTAAAGCATAACCCCAAAACGATAGCGGTAAATCAGTAAGAGACATCATAGATCGCACCATATCCAGTAAAGTACGATTACGATGTTCGGACACACCATTACACTGTGGTGTTCCGGGTGGCGTGAGTTGCGAAACTATTCCGCATTGTTTCAAATGTACACCAAACTCGTAACTCAAATATTCTCCTCCACGATCAGATCGTAGAAACTTTATTTTCTTGTTACGATGATTTTCAACTTCATTCTGAAATTCTTTGAACTTTTCAAATGTTTCAGACTTGTGTTTCATTAAGTAGATATACCCATATCTGCTTAAGTCATCCGTGAAGGTGAGAAAATAACGATATCCGCCACGAGCCTCAATATTCATCGGACCACATACATCTGTATGTATGATTTCCAACAAATCTGTTGCTCTCTCCATAGTACCGGAGAACGGTGTTTTAGTCATCTTGCCCAAGAGGCACGGTTCGCAAGTACCAAGTGATTCATAATCAAGTGTTTCCAAAAGTCCATCAGTATGGAGTTTCTTCATGCGCTTTATACCGATATGACCTAAATGGCAGTGCCACAAATAAGTTGCACTATCATTATCAACTCTGCATCTTTTGGCTTCAACATTATGAATATGCGTGTTACTACTATTGAGATTCATCAAAAATAGACCACTCTTCAAAGGTGCATGACCATAAAAGATATTACTCATATAAATAGAACAACCATTATTCTCTGATTTAAATGAATAACCGTCTCGCATCAAACAAGATCTAGATATAATGTTCATGCTCAACGCTGGCACCAAATAACAATTATTTAGGTCTAATACTAATCCCGAAGGTAGATGTAGAGGTAGCGTGCCGACCGCGATCACATCGACTTTGGAACCGTTTCCCACGCGCATCGTCACCTCGTCCTTTGCCAGTGTTCGCTTAATCCGTAGTCCCTGTTTCGAGTTGCAAATATTAGCAACAGAACCAGTATCAAATACCCAGGTGCTACTGTGAGCTCTAGTAAGGTACAGATCAATAACATGTATATCACATATACCTTTGTTCACCTTGCCATCCTTCTTATCCGCCAAATACTTGGGGCAGTTCCGCTTCCAGTGACCAGTCTGCTTGCAGTAGAAGCACTCAGTTTCAGGCTTAGGTCCAGACTTGGGTTTCTTCTCTTGAGTAGCAACTTGCTTGCCGTTCTTTTTGAAGTTCCCCTTCTTCTTCCCTTTGCCTTTTTTCTTGAAACTAGTGGTCTTGTTGACCATCAACACTTGATGCTCCTTCTTGATTTCTACCTCCGCGGCTTTCAGCATTGCGAAGAGCTCGGGAATAGTCTTATTCATCCCTTGCATATTATAGTTCATCACGAAGCTCTTGTAGCTTGGTGGCAATGATTGGAGAATTCTGTCAATGACGCAATCATCTGGAAGATTAACTCCCAATTGAATCAAGTGATTATTATACCCAGACATTTTGAGTATATGCTCACTGACAGAACTGTTCTCCTCCATCTTGCAGCTATAGAACTTATTGGAGACTTCATATCTCTCAATTCGGGCATTTTCTTGAAATATTAACTTCAACTCCTGGAACATCTCATATGCTCCATGACGTTCAAAACGTCGTTGAAGTCCCGATTCTAAGCCGTAAAGTATGGCACACTGAACTATCGAGTAGTCATCAGCTTTGCTCTACCAGACGTTCATAACATCTGGTGTTGCTCCAGCAGTAGGCCTGGCACCCAGCGGTGCTTCCAGGACGTAATTCTTCTGTGCAGCAATGAGGATAATCCTCAAGTTACGGACCCAGTCCGTGTAATTGCTACCATCATCTTTCAACTTTGCTTTCTCAAGGAACGCATTAAAATTCAACGGAACAACAGCACGGGCCATCTATCTACAATCAAACATACATAAGCAAGATACTATCAGGTACTAAGTTCATGATAAATTTAAGTTCAATTAGTCAAATTACTTAAAGAACTCCCACTTAGACAGACATCCCTCTAATCCTCTAAGTGATCACGTGATCCAAATCAACTAAACCATAACCGATCATCACGTGATATGGAGTAGTTTTCAATGGTAAACATCGTTATGTTGATCATATCTACTATATGATTCACGCTCGACCTTTCGGTCTCCGTGTTCCGAGGCCATATCTGCATATGCTAGGCTTGTCAAGTATAACCCGAGTATTCTGCGTGTGCAAAACTGGCTTGCACCCATTGTAGATGGACGTAGAGCTTATCACACCCGATCATCACGTGGTGTCTGGGCACGACGAACTTTGGCAACGGTGCATACTCAGGGAGAACACTTCTTGATAATTTAGTGAGAGATCATCTTATAATGCTACCGTCAATCAAAGCAAGATAAGATGCATAAAAAGATAAACATCACATGCAATCAATATAATTGATATGATATGGCCATCATCATCTTGTGCTTGTGATCTCCATCTCCGAAGCATCATCGTGATCACCATCGTCACCGGCGTGACACCTTGATCTCCATCGTAGCGTCGTTGTCGTCTCGCCAAGTTTGTGCTTCCACGACTATCGCTACCGTTTAGTGATAAAGTAAAGCATTACATCGCGATTGCATTGCATACAATAAAGCGACAACCATATGGCTCCTGCCAGTTGCCGATAACTCGGTTACAAACATGATCATCTCATACAATAAAATTCAGCATCATGTCTTGACCATATCACATCACAACATGCCCTGCAAAAACAAGTTAGACGTCCTCTACTTTGTTTTTGCAAGTTTTACGTGGCTGCTACGGGCTTAAGCAAGAACCAATCTTACCTACGCATCAAAACCACAACGATAGTTTGTCAATTTGACTCCGTTTTAACCTTCGCAAGGACCGGGCGTAGCCACACTCGGTTCAACTAAAGTTGGAGAGACTGTCGCCCGCAAGCCACCTATGTGCAAAGCACGTCGGGAGAACCGGTCTCGCGTAAGCGTACGCGTAATGTCGGTCTGGGTCGTCTCGTCCAACAATACCGCCGAACCAAAGTATGACATGCTGGTAGGCAGTATGACTTATATCGCCCACAACTCACTTGTGTTCTACTCGTGCATATAACATCAACATATAAAACCTAGGCTCGGATGCCACTGATGGGTTTCGTAGTAATTTCAAATTTTTCCTATGCACACGCAAGATCATGTGATGCATAGCAACGAGAAGGGGGGAGTGTGATCTACATACCTAGTAGATCGACAACGGAAGCGTTTGGTTGATGTAGTCGTACGTCTTCACGATCCGACCGATCAAGCACCGAAACTACGGCACCTCCGAGTTCTAGCACACGTTCAGCTCGATGACGATCCCCGGACTCCGATCCAGCAAAGTGTCAGGGAAGAGTTCCGTTAGCACGATGGCGTGGTGACGATCTTGATGTACTACAGCAGCAGGGCTTCGCCTAAACTCCGCTACAATATTATCGAGGACTATGGTGGCTGGGGGCGCCGCACACGGCTAAGGAAAAGATCACGTGGATCAACTTCTGTCTTTCTGGGGTGCCCCTGCCTCCGTATATCAAGGACTAAAGGGGGGAGGCTGGCCGGCCATGAGGGGCGCGCCAGGAGAGTCCTACTCCCTCTGGGAGTAGGATCCCCCCCCCCCAATCCTAGTTGGAATAGGACTCGCGGAGGGGGGAAAAGAGAGAGAGGGGCCGGCCCCCTCTCCTTGTCCAATTCGGACCAAGGGAGGGGAGGGGCGCGCGGCCCACTATGGGCTGCCTCTTCTCTTTTCCACTAAGGCCCAATAAGGCCCATCTAGCTCCCCGGGGGGTTCCGGTAACCTCCCGGTACTCCGGTAAAATCCCGATTTCACCCGGAACACTTCCGATATCCAAACATAGGCTTCCAATATATCAATCTTTATGTCTCGACCACTTCGAGACTCATCGTCATGTCCGTGATCACATCCGGGACTCCGAACAACCTTCGGTACATCAAAATGCATAAACTCATAATATAACTGTCATCGTAACCTTAAGCGTGCGGACCCTACGGGTTCGAGAACAATGTAGACATGACCGAGACATGTCTCCGGTCAATAACCAATAGCGGGACCTGGATGCCCATATTGGCTCCTACATATTCTACGAAGATCTTTATCGGTCAGACCGCATAACAACATACGTCGTTCCCTTTGTCATCGGTATGTTACTTGCCCGAGATTCGATCGTCGGTATTCCAATACCTAGTTCAATATCGTTGTTGGCAAGTCTCTTTACTCGTTCTGTAATACATCATTCCGCAACTAACTCATTAGTCGCAATGCTTGCAAGGCTTAAGTGATGTGCATTACCGAGAGGGCCCAGAGATACCTCTCCGACAATCGGAGTGACAAAACCTAATCTCGAAATACGCCAACCCAACATGTACCTTTGGAGACACCTGTAGTACTCCTTTATAATCACCCAGTTACGTTGTGACGTTTGGTAGCACCCAAAGTGTTCCTCCGGTAAACGGGAGTTGCATAATCTCATAGTTATAGGAACATGTATAAGTCATGAAGAAAGCAACAACAACATACTAAACGATCGGGTGCTAAGCTAATGGAATGGGTCATGTCAATCATATCATTCACTTAATGATGTGATCCCGTTAATCAAATAACAACTCATTGTTCATGGTTAGGAAACATAACCATCTTTGATTAACGAGCTAGTCAAGTAGAGGCATACTAGTGACACTTTGTTTGTCTATGTATTCACACATGTATTATGTTTCCGGTTAATACAATTCTAGCATGAATAATAAACATTTATCATGATATAAGGAAATAAATAATAACTTTATTATTGCCTCTAGGGCATATTTCCTTCAAAAACAATTATCAAGTATCAAACTTCTCATAGTATTCAATGCACCTTTTATGAAAGTTTTTATTATATCCCACTTGGATGCCTATCATATTAGGACTAGTTTCATAACCAAAGCAAACTACCATGCTGTTCTAAAATACTCTAAAAATAATATAAGTGAAGCATGAGAGTTCATCTATTTCTTAAAAATAAAACCACCGCCGTGCTCTAAAAGGATATAAGTGTAGCACTAGAGCAAATGACAAACTACTCCAAAAGATATAAGTGAAGATCAATGAGTAGTCGAATAATTATGCAACTATGTGAAGACTCTCTAACATTTAAGAATTTCAGATCTTGGTATTTTATTCAAACAGCACGCAAAATAAAATAAAATAAAATGACGCTCCAAGCAAAACACATATCATGTGGTGAATAAAAATATAGCTCCAAGTAAAGTTACTGATAGACGAAGACGAAAGAGGGGATGCCATCCGGGGCATCCCCAAGCTTAGCCTCTTGGTTGTCCTTGAATATTACCTTGGGGTGCCTTGTAAATCCCCAAGCTTAGGCTCTTGCCACTCCTTATTCCATAGTCCATCGAATCTTTACCCAAAACTTGAAAACTTCACAACACAAAACTCAACAGAAAACTCGTAAGCTCCATTAGTATAAGAAAATAAATCACCACTTAGGTACTGTTGTGAACTCATTCTAAATTCATATTGTTGTAATATCTACTGTATTCCAACTTCTCTAGGGTTCATACCCTCCGATACTACTCATGGATTCATCAAAATAAGCAAACACCACATAGAAAACAGAATCTGTCAAAAACAGAACAGTCTGTAGTAATCTGTATCAAACGTATACTTATGGAACTCATAAAATTCTGAAATAAATTGGTGGACGTGAGGAATTTGTCTATTAATCATCTGCAAAAAGAATCAACTTAATCGCACTCTCCAGTAAAACATGGCAGCTAATCTCGTGAGCGCTAAAGTTTTTGTTTTTTTTACAGCAAGATCACAAAGACTTCACCCAAGTCTTCCCAAAGGTTCTACTTGGCACAAACACTAATTAAAAGCATAAAACCACATCTAAACAGAGGCTATATGAATTATTTATTACCAAATAGGAACAAAAATCAAGGAACAAAAATAAAAATTGGGTTGCCTCCCAACAAGCGCTATCATTTAACGCCCCTAGCTAGGCATGATGATTTCAATGGCGCTCACATAAAAGATAAGAATTGTAACATAAAGAGAGCATCATGGAGAATATGGATAGCACATTTAAGTCTAACCCACTTCCTATGCATATGGATTTTGTGAGCAAACAACTTGTGGGAACAAGAATCAACTTGCATAGGAAGGTAAAACAAGGATAACTTTAAAACTTTAAGCACATAGAGAGGAAACTTGATATTATTGCAATTCCTATAAGCATATATTCCTCCATAATAATAAATTTCAGTATCATCAACAATATAACCATCACATAAAGCATTTCTCTCATTATCTACAAGCATAGAAATTTCTACTCTCCACATAAGCAAAATTCTTTTCATTCGGAATAGTGGGAGTATCATAAGAAACTCGAATACTACAAATTATTTCCACATTAAAAGAGTAATATTCAGGAAAAGGGTAATCATAATCATGACAATTTTTAATATAATCATCACTACTTTTTATAGCATACGTGTCATCACAATAATCATCATAAGTAGCAACTTTGTTCTCATCATAATTGATTGAAACCTCTTCCAAGATAGTGGAATCATTACTAAATAAAGTCATGACCTCTCCAAATCCACTTTCATCAATATAACCATCATAGATAGGAGGCATGCTATCATAATAATAAATTTACTTATCAAAACTTGGGAGACTAAAAATATCATCTTCATTAAACATAGCATCCCCAAGCTTGGGACAAAAATTAATTGCAGCAAATATATTCTCAAACTTGTCATTCTCATCAAACATAGCATACCCAAGCTTGGGCCTTTTCATATCATAAGCATAATCACTCTCATCATTAATAGTCTGGATAGCACCAATAGTATAGCAATTATCATCCTCACAATGAGTAATAGGAGCAACATCATTTGGGAGGATACCTTTCTACCTTTGCTTCTCCGTCTTTTCTTTTTCTTCTTTGCATCATGTGTGGGTTTAATCCTCTTTTCGGAGCTCCTTATTAATGAGATTGGTTAAATAGGAGGCTCCTCCTCGTTACTTGATTCATCATAAGAAATAAGGAGAATATTGGGAAGTATCTTCCCTTTCATTAGTATTCTCTTCATCTTATATTTGTTTTCTTGTCTTTAGGTAGTTGGAAATATAAGGATTTTCAATGCAATTCACCGCACAATACATAAAAATTTCTTCTAGATCAAAATCAAGAAATCTATCAAGATTAAATTTTGGAATGCCCTCAGTTATACGTTTCATTTCTTCATACCCCAAAAGAAGACTAAGCTCTTTATGATGCTCAAGGGTAATCAAGTTATCACAATTTTTGGACATGATTTGATCATGAAACAAATAGCATTGGAGCTTTAAATGACCATGTTCATTGCAAAGTTCACAAGGATGGCGATAAATATTGAATATTTCAGCACAATCATCTAGCCTTTCTTGCAACCATTTAGTTTCCAAATACTTATGCCTCTTGCAAAATCTATCTTCCCTATTTGGTGTGTGCTTGCAAGCTCTATGTATTCCACAAAAGTTGACATGCTTATAAGAGACATTTTCATCATGACTAGTGCAATTATCATTAGTACTATGGATATTCAAAGAGTTCATACTAATAACATTGCAATCATGCTCATCATTCAAAGATTTAGTGCCAAACATTGTAATGCCATCTTCTTCTAGCACTTTGGCACAATTATCGGAATCCTTATTTTCATGAAAGATATTAAAAAGATGAAGCATATGAGGTACCCTCAATTCCATTTTTTGTAGTTTTCTTTTATAAACTAAACTAGCGATAAAACAAGAAATAAAAAGATTCGATTACAAGATCTAAAGATATACCTTCAAGCGCTAACCTCCCCGGCAATGGCGCCAAAAAAGAGCTTGATGTCTACTACACAACCTTCTTCTTGTAGAAGTTGTTGGGCCTCCAAGTGCAGAGGTTTGTAGGACAGTAGCAAATTTCCCTCAAGTGGATGACCTAAGGTTTATCAATCCGTGGGAGGCGTAGGATGAAGATGGTCTCTCTCAAACAACCCTGCAACCAAATAACAAAGAGTCTCTTGTGTCCCCAACACACCCAATACAATGGTAAATTGTATAGGTGCACTAGTTCGGTGAAGAGATGGTGATACAAGTGCAATATGGATGGTAGATATAGGTTTTTGTAATCTGAAAATATAAAAAAAGCAAGGTAACTAACGATAAAAGTGAGCAAAAACGGTATTGCAATGCTTAGAAACAAGGCCTAGGGTTCATACTTTCACTAGTGCAAGTTCTCTCAACAATAATAACATAATTGGATCATATAACTGATGCGTTTCGTAGTAATTTCAAAAAAATTCCTACGCACACGCAAGATCATGTGATGCATAGCAACGAGAAGGGGGGAGTGTGATCTACATACCTAGTAGATCGACAACGGAAGCGTTTGGTTGATGTTATCGTACGTCTTCACGATCTGACCGATCAAGCACCGAAACTACGGCACCTCCGAGTTCTAGCACACGTTCAGCTCGATGACGATCCCCGGACTCCGATCCAGCAAAGTGTCGGGGAAGAGTTCCGTCAGCACGACGGCGTGGTGACGATCTTGATGTACTACAGCAGCAGGGCTTCGCCTAAACTCCGCTACAATATTATCGAGGACTATGGTGGCTGGGGGCGCCGCACACGGCTAAGGAAAAGATCACGTGGATCAACTTGTGTCTTTCTAGGGTGCCCCTGCCTCCGTATATAAAGGACTAAAGGGGGGAGGCTGGCCGGCCATGAGGGGCGCGCCAGGAGAGTCCTACTCCCTCTGGGAGTAGGATCCCCCCCAATCCTAGTTGGAATAGGACTCGCGGAGGGGGGAAAAGAGAGAGAGGGGCCGACCCCCTCTCCTTGTCCAATTCGGACCAAGGGAGGGGAGGGGCGCGCGGCCCACTATGGGCTGCCTCTTCTCTTTTCCACTAAGGCCCAATAAGGCCCATCTAGCTCCCCGGGGGGTTCCGGTAACCTCCCGGTACTCCGGTAAAATCCCGATTTCACCCGGAACACTTCCGATATCCAAACATAGGCTTCCAATATATCAATCTTTATGTCTCGACCATTTCGAGACTCCTCGTCATGTCCGTGATCACATCCAGGACTCCGAACAACCTTCGGTACATCAAAATGCATAAACTCATAATATAACTGTCATCGTAACCTTAAGCGTGCGGACCCTACGGGTTCGAGAACAATGTAGACATGACCGAGACATGTCTCCGGTCAATAACCAATAGCGGGACCTGGATGCCCATATTGGCTCCTACATATTCTACGAAGATCTTTATCGGTCAGACCGCATAACAACATACGTCGTTCCCTTTGTCATCGGTATGTTACTTGCCCGAGATTCGATCGTCGGTATTCCAATACCTAGTTCAATCTCGTTGTTGGCAAGTCTCTTTACTCGTTCTGTAATACATCATTCCGCAACTAACTCATTAGTCGCAATGCTTGCAAGGCTTAAGTGATGTGCATTACCGAGAGGGCCCAGAGATACCTCTCCGACAATCGGAGTGACAAAACCTAATCTCGAAATACGCCAACACAACATGTACCTTTGGAGACACCTGTAGTACTCCTTTATAATCACCCAGTTACGTTGTGACATTTGGTAGCACCCAAAGTGTTCCTCCGGTAAACGGGAGTTGCATAATCTCATAGTTATAGGAACATGTATAAGTCATGAAGAAAGCAACAACAACATACTAAACGATCGGGTGCTAAGCTAATGGAATGGGTCATGTCAATCAGATCATTCACTTAATGATGTGATCCCGTTAATCAAATAACAACTCATTGTTCATGGTTAGGAAACATAACCATCTTTGATTAACGAGCTAGTCAAGTAGAGGCATACTAGTGACACTTTGTTTGTCTATGTATTCACACATGTATTATGTTTCCGGTTAATACAATTCTAGCATGAATAATAAACATTTATCATGATATAAGGAAATAAATAATAACTTTATTATTGCCTCTAGGTCATATTTCCTTCAATAACTATCCCTCAACATGCAACAAAGAGTCACTCCAAAGTCACTAATAGCGGAGAACAAACGAAGAGATTTTGGTAGGGTACGAAAGCACCTCAAAGTTATTCTTTCTGATCGATCTATTCAAGAGTTCATACTAGAATAACACCTTAAGACACAAATCAACCAAAACCATAATGTAACCTAGATACTCCAATGTCACCTCAAGTATCCGTGGGTATGATTATACGATATGCATCACACAATCTCAGATTCATCTATTCAACCAACACAAAGAACTTCAAAGAGTGCCCCAAAGTTTCTACCGGAGAGTCAAGACGAAAACGCGTGCCAACCCCTATGCATAGGTTCACGAGGTCACGGAACTCACAAGTTGATCACCAAAACATACATCAAGTGGATCACGTGATATCCCATTGTCACCACAGATAAGCACATGCAATACATACATCAAGTGTTCTCAAATCCTTAAAGACTCAATCCGATAAGATAACTTCAAAGGGAAAACTCAATTCATCACAAGAGAGTAGAGGGGGAGAAACATCATAAGATCCAACTATAATAGCAAAGCTCACGCTACATCAAGATCGTGCCAACTCAAGAATACGAGAGAGAGAGAGATCAAACACATAGCTACTGGTACATACCCTCAGCCCCGAGGGAGAACTACTCACTCCTCGTCATGGAGAGCGCCGGGATGATGAAGATGGCCGCCGGAGTGGGATTCCCCCCTCCGACAGGGTGCTGGAATGGGTCTAGGTTGATTTTCGGCGGCTACGGAGGCTTCTGGTGGCGGAACTCCCGATCTAGGTTTCTTTCTGGAAGTTCTGGGTTATATAAGAGGTGTTGCAGTCAGGAACAAGGCAGGGTGTCTCCGGACTGTCCATGAGGCAGGGGGGCGCGCCCAGGGGGTGGGCGCCCCCCCACCCTCATGGGCAGCCCGAGACTCTTCTGGTCCATCTCTGATGCTCCGTGGGCTTCTTCTGTTCCAAAAATAAGCTCCGTCAATTTTCAGGTCAATTGGACTCCGTTTGGTTTTCCTTTTCTGCGATACTCAAAAACAAGGAAAAAACAGGAACTGGCACTGGGCTCTAGGTTAATAGGTTAGTCCCAAAAATCATATAAAATAGCATACAATTGCATATAAAACATCCAAGGTTGATAATATAATAGCATGGAACAATCAAAAATTATAGAGTTGTTGGAGACGTATCATGGTACTATTGAGAAGTACAAGGCACAGCTCATGGCTAAGGGTTATACCCAAAAGGAAGGTGAAGATTTCTTTGATACTTACTCACCTATGGCTCGACTCACCACTATTCAAGTACTACTTTCACTAGCTGCCTCACATGGTCTTCTCGTTCATCAAATGGATGTTAAGACTGCTTTCCTAAATGGAGAGTTAGATGAGGAAATTTATATGGAACAACTAGATGGGTTTGTAGTAGATGGTCAAGAAGGAAAAGCGTGCTCTGTATGGACTCAAGCAAGCACCCAAACAGTGGCATGAGAAGTTTGAAAGAACTTTAACAGTTGCAGGCTTTATTGTGAATGAAGTTGATAAATGTGTGTACTATCGCCATGGTGGGGAGAGGGAGTTATCCTTTGCTTGTATGTTGATGACATACTGATTTTTGGAACAAATGTGAATGTTATTAAGGAGGTCAAGGATTTCCTATCTCGTTGTTTTGAGATGAATGATTTAGGAGTGGCTGATGTCATTCTGAACATCAAATTATTGAGAGATGATGATGGTGGGATTACATTGCTTCAATCTCACTATGTGGAAAGGATCTTGAGTCATGATGACCCACAAGTATAGGGGATCTATCGTAGTCCTTTCAATAAGTAAGAGTGTCGAACCCAACGAGGAGCAGAAGGAAATGATAAGCGGTTTCCAGCAAGGTTTTCTCTGCAAGTACTGAAACAAGTGGTAACAGATAGTTTTGTGATAGGATAATTTGTAAAGCGCAACAAGTAACAAAAGTAAATAAAGTGCAGCAAGGTGGCCCAATCCTTTTTGTAGCAAAGGACAAGCCTGGACAAACTCTTATATAGAGAAAAGCGCTCCCGAGGACACATGGGAATATCATCAAGCTAGTTTTCATCACGCTCATATGATTCGCGTTCGGTACTTTGATAATTTGGTATGTGAGTGGACCGGTGCTTGGGTACTGTCCTTACTTGGACAAGCATCCCACTTATGATTAACCTCTATTGCAAGCATCCGCAACTACAACAAAAGTATTAAGGTAAACCTAACCATAGCATGAAACATATGGATCCAAATCAGCCCCTTACGAAGCAACACATAAACTAGGGTTTAAGCTTCTGTCACTCTAGCAACCCATCATCTACTTATTACTTCCCAATGCCTTCCTCTAGGCCCAAATAATGGTGAAGTGTCATGTAGTCGACGTTCACATAACACCACTAGAGGAGAGACAACATACATCTCATCAAAATATCGAACGACTACCAAATTCACATGACTACTAATAGCAAGACTTCTCCCATGTCCCCAGGAACAAACGTAACTACTCACAAAGCATAAACATGTTCGTAATCAGAGGGGTATTAATATGCATATAGGATCTGAACATATGATCTTCCACCAATTAAACCAACTAGCATCAACTACAACGAGTAATTAACACTACTAGCAACCTACTAGCACCAATCCCAGACTTGGAGACAAGAATTGGATACAAGAGATGAACTAGGGTTTTGAGAGGAGATGGTGCTGATGAACATGTTGATGGAGATTGCCATCTCCCGATGAGAGGAGCGTTGGTGATGACGATGGCGATGATTTCCCCCTCCGGGAGGGAAGTTTTCCCGGCAGAACAGCTCTGCCGGAGCCCTAGATTGGATCCGCCAAGGTTCCGCCTCGTGGCGTCGGAGTTTCATCCGAGAAGATTGCTTCTTTTTTCCCATCGAAAGACTTCATATAGCAGAAGATGGCCACCGGAGGGCCACCAGGGGCCCACAAGGTAGGGGGCCCCGCCCAGGGGGGTAGGGTGCGCCCCCCACCCTCGTGGGCAGGGTGTGGCCCCCCTGGTGAACTTCTTCCGCTGAGTATTTTTTATATATTCTGAAAACGTCTTCCGTGAAGTTTCAAGACTTTTGGAGTTGTGCAGAATAGGTCTCTAATATTTGCTCCTTTTCTAGCCCAGAATCCCAGCTGCCGGCATTCTCCCTCTTTATATAAACCTTGTAAAATAAGAGAGAATAGGCATAAGTATTGTGGCATAATGTGTAATAACAGCCCATAATGCAATAAATATCGATATGAAAGCATGATGCAAAATGGACGTATCAAGTCACTTTGGCTACAACGACTGCAAGCCCTCTCCAACACCATATGGCTAGCGTGTTGCTTCGAAAGAATCAAAGAATTGCTAGAGATCAATTGAAATATTCTCAGATTATTGGCTCGCTTATGTACTTGGCCAGTGCTACAAGACCTGGCATCTCTTTTGCTATTAGCAAACTGAGCCAGTTTGTCTCAAAACCAGGAGATGTGCATTGGAAAGCTCTAGAGAGAGTTATGCGTTACTTGAAAGGCACTGCGAGTTATGGTATTCACTACACTGGGTACCCAAAGGTACTAGAAGGGTATAGTGACTCAAATTGGATCTCAGATGCTGATGAGAAAAAGGCCACGAGCAGATATGTATTCACTCATGGAGGTGGTGCTGTTTCTTGGAAGTCTTGCAAGCAGACCATCTTAACAAGGTCAACAATGGAAGCATAACTCACAGCACTAGATACAACTATGGTCGAAGCAGATTGTCTTTGTCGGCTCTTGAATGGCTTGGCGGTTGTTGAGAGACCTGTACCAGGTATCCTTATGAACTACGACAATCAAACTGTGATCACGAAAGTGAGCAGCTCAAAGGATAACATGAAGTCATCAGGACACATTCAGAGAAGGTCAAAGTATGTCAGAAAAATGAAAAACTCCGGAGTTATTGCATTGGATTATATCCAAACATGTAAAAATCTGGCAGATCCTTTTACTAAGGGTCTATCACGTAATGTGATAGATAATGCATCAAAGGAGATGGGCATGAGGCCCACAATGTGAGTTGTTCACAGTGGTAACCTAGTCTATGTGATCGGAGATCCCGTGAATTAGATGTGGCAGACAAGTTGTTGGTTAACTGAGAGGAGTATCCTTACTATTAACAATACCATGCCATGAAGATGCAATACTCTCCTAATCTGCATGGCAGGTTGATGTGTATCTTAATGTGTTCTAAGTGGCTCATTGAAGCAGAGATGTTGTCCTGCAGAACATCTTTTGAAGAACACACCTATATGAGTCTGATTGTTAAACGTCGCAATCTATGAGAGTAGGGTGCTCTCTAGTAAACTCATGAAAGGTCTGGGAGTATGACGCATAAGCTCCACCCATGGGGAAGACCCACGGTAGCCTAGTATCAGTCAAGGCTTTATGTGAAGCTAGATTCGCAAAAAAACTTGCAGTTCAAGGCCCAGTTCACTGTTCAAGTTGCTTACTAGTGTAGCATAGAGTTCTGGGTGGAAGTTTAACTTAACAGTCTTCACTGCAGTACCGGTATATAAAATAGTGTTTTGGAACCAAATGCAAATTTGTGTGCCTCTGGGATCTGGTGGGGGATTGCTAGAATTTTGTCCATTTTGGGCCAGCCCAATAGCAGTTTCAGAAATTCCTAATAAATCCTAGAGACCCACGCAACCCATTCGTGCAAGGCAAGAGGTGGAACTAAAGTTTAGTCCCACATTGCTAGTTTGGTGGGAGTCAAACCTTCTTATAAGGTAGGATATTTCTCCACATGTATGAGCATGAGAACAAGAGGGACATTCATGGGTGCTCCTCCTTTGCCGCCCGCCTCGCCACGCCTCGCCTTGACGCACCGCGCCGCGGGTTGCGGGAATGAGCCGAGCCGATGTCTAAATTTTTGCCACGCCTGATGGGTATACGAACAGTCACACGAGAGCTGAAACATTTTTGCTGTAGTGGAGATTGAATCCGAACGATGCACCTGTTCGTTTTGTCTCCCTTTGTTGCTTCAACTCCCATCGCCTCTTTCTCTTGTGCCTATATAAGAGAGGTCACTCCTCTCCAGAGAGACACAACATAAGACCATCTTCCTCTCGCCACCAAGTTCCTGAGCACTACGTTGCTGCTACGATCTTCCCCATCCCGGCTTGCGGCGTGCATCGCAGGTCAGGACAGTAGGCCTCCGGAACCGCACCTCTTTGAGTCTTGTACAGGAGACGGGTGATAAGGTTTTTTGGGAGCGCACTGCACGACTACTGACTTTTTTGTCACGGATGCCTCGGACTCCGACGACTACTTCCCCGATGATGACCCCGACGTCGACAACCTCTTCGACGACATGGCTGGCGAGGACACTGACCCCAAGACCCGTGCTTCCGCTGTTGTACCGTACGTGTTCATACTTTCTCTATTTGAAGTTCTGCCACAATTTCTTGCTTTAGTGTCCGCTCTAGATTTGTTTGGTTCTAGTTCATATATGCATATGCTATTCACCTTCTCTCTGTCAGATTGCATGCCTTGCTTGATCTTTGCTATATTAGTCATGCTTTATCTAGTATTTCTGTTAATAAAATCATATGGTAAATTGCTTGTATTTCCATCAGCAAATAGTGTTTGCATATGGAAATATGATGACCTCACACATTATAGATAGCAAATCGACATATCCAATAAGTTCAGCATATCAAATAGGTTCAACATAGTAAAATAGGTAGCAATAAGACAATACCGAGTAGTTCAACATGGCACAACTACTTTAACTAAGAAAGTTCAACACGACAACATCACTAGTTCCTCCCCCCTCTTGGCGGCACGCTCCTCGTTTCTCTTTGAGGGGCCTTCCTGTAGTGATGCCATGTCCGCGGCCGTCCACCATGGACTCAGACGCAGACAAAACTTGACGCCATCATCATACCAATGCATGTGCCTTTCGTACACATTCCAGCAAATGCTGACCTCTCCCCATCTTTGCGGAACGTCCTCTCGTCCCACATTTTCACAAAAGTCTCGTGCTCTTTGGCCCAGTCCACTATTGATTGAGAAGGTTGCCTGCTGTAGAGGGCATAACAAACAATTAAACACAAAAGACCATAAGAACGTCAAACTAAACGAAAACATGGTAAAAGAGATGGCAGACCATACCAGTGAAGGTCGTAACCACCGGTGTCGTGGGGGCGTGCCGATGGTGTGTGTTGCAATATGCCAAATTGTGTGGCCACAAGCTGTGGTAGGTGCCATTCGGCAGCGTACACACATATCATTGGGACAATGCACCGGTAGAGAAGGCGGTCCCGATAGCACATCTCATTCAGTTTGAAATCCCAAGGTCTATCGTGGTACAACCACCAGTTAACCTACAGAAAGACTGATTAGGAACCGTGAAAGTGGCTACGTTAAAAAACTAGATCGCTCGTTGGTGAAGGCCTTGTACAATGCACTGCCCTTGCTCGAGAAGACTTTAACCGTGTCCCAATAGTAGGTGACGGTAGGGTATCTAGCATTGTCGCCATCTTCGCCATACTCCATCCACTCTGTGTTGGAAAACGTAGCATGAAATTTCAAAACATTTCCTACGCTCATGCAAGATCTATCTAGTAGATGCATAGCAACGAGAGGGGAAGAGTGTGTCCACGTACCCTCGTAGACCGAAAGCGGAAGCGTTTGACAACATAGTTTATGTAGTCGAACTTCTTCTCGTTCCGACCGATCAAGCACCGAACATACGACACCTCCGAGTTCTGCACACGTTCAGCTTGATGACGTCCCTTGAACTCTTGGTCCAGCGAAGTGTGGAGGGAGAGTTTCGTCAGCATGATGGCATGGTGACGGTGATGGTGAAGTGATCCGCGCAGGGCTTCGCCTAAGCACTACGAAGATATGATCGGAGGTGTTATCTGTGGAGGGAGGCGCCACACACGGCTAACAGATGTTGTTGTGTGTTCTAGGCGCCTCCCCCTCATATATATATATAGGTGGGAGGGAGAGGGAGCAGCCAAGGGGGCGCCCAAGTAGGAGGAATCCTACTTGGGTCCCTAGTGCAATTCCCCCCCCCCACCCTTACCATAACTTAGTGTTATTCGAAGACTCTCCGGTTTCATGTTATTCGAAAAGAGTTTGTTAACAAGATTTGATCAACCTTGTTAGTGGATTCCTTTTGATGAGCATGAGATGGATGAAGTTAGAAAGCACAACTCTCTGTACCCTCTTTTTACTTTCTGTTACTTAGATTAAATAAAGAAAAAATAGTATTTTCTGTCTATTTTCTGAATTATCCTTGCAATAAAAAATAGCCCAAAATAAAAGTTCTCCAAATGTCCTGAAAATTTAATATGATTTTTTCTAGAATATTTAAGAATTATCGGCACTGAGAACACACCAGGGGGACCCACCATGTGCCCATGAGGTTGGAGGGCGCACCCCCTACCTCGTGGACCCCACGTGGGCCCCTCCACTTATTCTTGCACCCACACACATCGTCTTCCTCCAGAAAAATCATCCACCAGCTCAAACCCGAGTTCTAGCTCATCTTGCTGCCATTTTTGATCTCCTTGCTCAATCTCCCTTCACAAAACTGCTTTGGGGGATTATTTTTTGGTATGTGACTCCTCCAATGGTCCAATTAGTTTTTGTTCTAGTGCTTTATTTATTGCAAATTTTTGCTGCTTAGGTGCCCCTATTCTTGAGCTTGCATGTCAAATTTATGTGGTCAAAAGTAGTTTTAATGCATGATATAGCCGACACGTCTCCAACGTATCTACTTTTCCAGACACTTTTGCCCTTGTTTTGGACTCTAACTTGCATGCTTTGAATGGAACTAACCCGGACTGACGTTGTTTTCAGCAGAATTACCATGGTGTTATTTATGTGCAGGAGCAAACGTTCTCGGAATGACCTGGAACTTCATGGAGCCACTTTTCAGAAAATAAGAAAAATACCTGCCAAAGATGAAGGCCAGGGGGCCCACCGTCTCTCCACGAGGGTGGGGGCGCGTGTGCCTCCCTAGGGCGGGCCCCCTACCTCATGGGCCCCCTGTTGCCTCTTCGACCCCAACTCCACCTCCATATATTGAGTTTTGGGGAGAAAAAATCAGAGAGAAGAAATCATCATGTTTTACGATACGGAGCCACTGCCAAGCACTAAAACCTCTCGGGAGGGCTGATCTGGAGCCTGTTCGGGGCTCCGGAGAGGGGAATCCATCGCCATCGTCATCATCAACCATCCTCATCACCAATTTCATGATGCTCACCGTCGTTCGTGAGTAATTCCATCATAGGCTTGCTGGATGGTGATGGGTTGGATGAGATCTATCATGTAATCGAGTTAGTTTTGTTAGGGTTTGATTCCTAGTGTCCACTATGTTCTGAGGTTGATGTTGCTATGACTTTGCTATGCTTAATGCTTGTCACTAGGGCCCGAGTGCCATGATTTCAGATCTGAAACTATTATGTTTTCACCAATATATGAGTGTTCTTGATCCTATCTTGCAAGTCTATAGTCACCTATTATGTGTTATGATCCATTAACCCCGAAGTGACAATAATCAGGATACTTACAGGTGATGACCGTAGTTTGAGGAGTTCATGTATTCACTATGTGTTAATGCTTTGTTCTGGTTCTCTATTAAAAGGAGGCCTTAATATCCCTTAGTTTCCGTAAGGACCCCGCTATCACGGGAGGGTAGGACAAAAGATGTCATGCAAGTTCTTTTCCATAAGCACGTATGACTATATTCGGAATACATGCCTACATTATATCAATGAACTGGAGCTAGTTCTGTGTCACCCTAGGTTATGACTGTTACATGATGAACCGCATCCGGCATAATTCTCCATCACCGATCCATTGCCTACGAGCTTTTCATATATTGTTCTTCGCTTATTTACTTTCCCGTTGCTATTACTATCATCACTACAAAATACCAAAAACATTACTTTTACTATTGTTACCTTTTGTTACCGTTATCACTACTATCATATTACTTTGCTACTAAACACTTTGCTGCAAATATTAAGTTTCCAGGTGTGGTTGAATTGACAACTCAGCTGCTAATACTTGAGAATATTCTTTGGCTCCCCTTGTGTCGAATCAATAAATTTGGGTTGAATACTCTACCCTTGAAAACTGTTGCGATCCCCTATACTTGTGGGTTATCAAGACTATTTTCTGGCGCCGTTGCTGGAGAGCATAGCTCTATTCTTTGAGTCACTTGGGATATATATCTGCTTATCATTATGAAAAACTTGAGAGATCCAAAAACCAAGATCTATCCCTCAACTACGAGGGGAGGTAAGGAATTGCCATCTAGCTCTACACTTGATTCACCTTCTGTTATGAGTAAGTTTGCGACACCTACACCTGCTTCTGCTGTTCGTTCTGATATGTCGCATGTTATTGATGATGCCACTTCTGCTATGCATGATACTTATGATGAAACTACCTCTATGCCTGATACTGCTATGCCACTTAGTGATTTTCTTGATGAACAACTTGCTAGGGCTAGAGAGATTGAAAATATTGAATCTGATGATACTGATGAAAGTGATGATGAAGAATCACTTGTTATTCCTAAGGGTTATGTCTTTGATCAAGAAGCTTCCTTAGCTATTTTAGCGTGCCAAAATAGAACTGAACCCAAAAGATTATTAGCTAAATGGAGTAAGCAATCTTTAAATGCTAAAATGAAACCTGACCCTACTTTTGCTACTTCACCTATCTTTGTTACTGATAAGGATTATGAATTCTCAGTTGATCCTGATATAATTACTTTGGTTGAATCTGATCTTTTTCATGGTTATGAATCTGAAACTGTTGTGGCACATCTTACTAAATTGAATGATATAGCCACCCTGTTCACTAAAGATGAGAGAACTCGTTACTTTTACATCCTTAAAATATTTCCATTCTCATTAAAGGGTGATGCTAAGATGTGGTTTAATTCTCTTGATCCTGGTTGTGTGCGTAGTCCCCAGGATATGATTTATTACTTCTCTGCTAAATATTTCTCTGCTCATAAGAAGCAAGCTGCTTTAAGGGATATATATAATTTTATGCAAATTGAAGAAGAGAGTCTCCCACAAGATTGGGGGAGGCTTCTCCAATTATTTAATGCTTTGCCTGATCATCCTCTTAAGAAAAATGAAATACTTGATATCTTTTATAATGGACTAACCGATGCCTCCAGAGATTACCTGGATAGTTGTGTTGGTTCTGTTTTCAGGGAAAGAACACCGGATGAAGCTGAAATTCTATTGAATAATATGTTGACAAAGAAAATAATTGGACACCTCCGGAGCCAAATCCTGAGCCTATTCCTAAACCAACTCCGAAGAAGAGGGGTATTCTATTTCTCAATCCTGAAGATATGCAAGAGGCAAAGAAATCTATGAAAGAGAAAGGTATTAAAGCTGAAGATGTTAAGAATTTACCTCCTATTGAAGAAATACATGGTCTTAATTTGCCGCCTGTTGAAGAAACATATAATCTTAATCCTTTACCTATTGAAGAAACTCATGGCCTTGATAACCCGACACAGGTAGTAAAGGTAAATTCTCTCTATAGATATGATAAAGCTGAAATCCCATTTACTAAATTTGCTAGCCCATGCTTAGATGAGTTTGATAAATTTATGCCTAAGCAAGAAGATTTTAATGCTTATTTTGGTAGACAATTGAAATACAATTCAAATATGCTTGAACACTTGGGTGATTATATGGCTAATGTCAAAGGTGAACTTAAACTTATTAGTAAACATGCTTCTATGGTTACCACTCAAGTAGAACAAGTACTTAAAGCTCAAAATGATTTGCTCAATGAATTGAATAGTAAAGATAATGATAATGTTGTTAGAATTATGACTAGAGGTGGTAGAATGACTCAAGAACCTTTGTATCCCGAAGGCCACCCTAAGAGAATTGAGCAAGATTCTCAGAGAAATAATATAGATGCACCTAGTCCTTCTAAAAGGAAGAAAAAGAAAAATGATAGGACTTTGCATGCTTCTAATGATCCTATTGTTGGAACACCTAAGAGTCCAAATAATATTTCTATTTCTGATGCTGAAACTCAATCTGGTCATGAACCTGAAACTAGTGACAATGTTAATAATAATGTTCATGATGATGCCCAACCTAGTAATGATAATGATATAGAAATTGAACCTGTTGTTGATCTTGATAACCCACAATCAAAGAATCAAAGTTATGATAAGAAAGAATTTGTTGCTAGGAAACATGGTAAAGAAAGAGAGCCATGGGTTCAGAAACCCATGACTTTTCCTCCCAAACCATCCAAGAAAAAGGATGATGAGGATTTTGAGCGCTTTGATGAAATGATTAGACCTGTCTTTTTGCATATGCGATTAACTGATATGCTGAAAACCAATCCTTATGCTAAGTACATGAAAGATATTATTACAAATAAAAGAAAGATACCGGAAGCTAAAATTTCCACCATGCTTGCTAATTATACTTTTAAGGGTGGAATACCAAAGAAACTTGGAGATCCAGGAGTACCCACTATACCATGCTCCATTAAAAGAAACTATGTTAAAACTGCTTTATGTGATCTTGGAGCCGGTGTTAGTGTTATGCCTCTCTCTTTATATCGCAGACTTGATTTGAATAAGTTGACAGTTACTGAAATATCTTTGCAAATGGCTGATAAATCAACTGCTATACCTGTCGGTATTTGTGAGCATGTGCCTGTTGTAGTTGCAAACGTTACTATTTTAACGGACTTTGTTATTCTTGATATTCCCGAGGACGATAGTATGTCTATTATTCTTGGAAGACCCTTTTTGAATACTGCAGGGGCTGTTATTGATTGCACTAAAGGCAATGTCACTTTTCATGTTAATGGTAATGAGCATACGGTACACTTTCCGAGGAAACAACCTCAAGTTCATAGTATCAACTCTATTGGAAGAATTCCATCAATTATATTTGGAGGTTTTGAATTTCCTCTTCCTACTGTCAAGAAGAAATATGATATTCTTATTATTGGGGATGTGCATATCCCCGTTGAGGTAACGTAGTGTTATTCGAAATTTCTCCGGTTCCATGTTATTCCGAATGAGTTCGTTAACAAGACTTGATCAACCTTGTTAGTGGATTCCTTTTGATGATCATGAGATGGATGACACTAGAAGGCACAACCTTCTGTACCCCACTTTTACTTTCTGTTATTTATATTAAATAAAATAAAAATAAATATTTTTCTGACTGTCATCTGATTATCCGTGCAATATAAAAATACCTCGAAAATAAAAGTTCTCCAAATGCCCTGAAATTTAAATATGATTTTTTCTAGAATATTTGAGGATTTATGGAACTGAGAACACACCAGGGGGGCCACCACCTGCCCACGAGGGTGGAGGGCGCGCCCACCCCTCTAGGGGGCGCCCACTGCCTTGTGGACCCACGGTGGCCCTCATCCACTTATTCTTGCACCCACACACTTCATCTGCCTCCCACAAACACGAATATCCAGCTCAAGCCCGAGTTCTAGCTCATCTTGCTGCCATTTTCGATCTCCTTGCTCAAAGCACCTCTCACAAAACTGCTTGGGGAGATCGTTCCTTGGTATGTGACTCCTCCATTGGTCCAATTAGTTTTTGTTCTAGTGCTTTATTCATTGAAAATTTGTGTTGCTTAGGTGACCCTGTTCTTGAGCTTGCATGTCAAATTTATATGGTCAAAAGTAGTTTTGATGCATGATATAGGCCCTAGGCACTTGTAGGAGTAGTTGCTATCAATATTATTGAGTTTGGTTTACTTTTATTTTGAAGTTACTAAAAATTTCAGAATTTTTTAGAAAATGATGAGGAGACTTTTGAGGGGCTCATCGAGCCAAAGCTCGAAGGAAAAGGCACCAAAGCCTAAGTATAATCTGCCTCGCACCGCGGAGGTTCGGGCATGTGAATGGCCTTCCGAGGATTTCTTGAGAGAAGCCGGGATTTATGAATATTTTCATGAATTGGCTCATAATGCAGGCCTCACCGCTTTCCTCCATGACCAGTGCAATCAGTATCTCCTACTCACAAATACCTTTGTGCAAATCTTTCATTTTTATTCAAGGAACTCACCACCTACGGTGGAGTTTCATTTATATGATGAGCATAAGGAGATGTCACTTTACAATTTTTGTCGGAGTTGTCTAGTCCCTTTTGAGGGCAAGACAGAAGAACCACATCATGATGATGTGGAGGGTTTTATTGATACTATCACTGTAGGGGAAACAAGGAAGGTTTCTGATGCACGAATCACTAGCATACATTTTCCTGTTTTACGTTACTTTGCATTATTTGCTAGTCATTGCTTAATTGGTCGGGGAAACTGTGGAAACCTTAGTATCCCTGATATTATTATTTTGCTCCAAGGTTTATACGGTGATAAAACTTTTAGTATGGGCGGCATTATTGCCAAACGGTTAAGTCTGAACCGTACCAAGGGCCCCATCTTTGGAGGCATTTATGCCTCACGCCTAGCTACACACTTTAACATACCTATTAGGAATTCTGAGAAGGAAGAAAAAATGCTGCCTCGTGTTTATTTAGATTATAAAAGTATGGTTGCACATGATTTTATTGTTAAGAATAGGGGAGGAGAGCTTAAATATCAATTGTTCTTTAACAAACATCATCATGAGACTATTACCATGCCTGCTCGTTCTTTGTTTGATTTGTTTGTAGGAATGTACCTTGTTCCGTTGAAGGTTATTCACGCCTACTGGAACCCTGCACCAGCTGAGGAGCCAGAGCCGGAACCACAAGTTGATCCTCCACGACAGTCTAATTATCAGTGGCATCCGGAGATAATTGTCAGCCAGTGGCAAGCTGAGTCTTCCTCTTCTTCCTCGCAGTACGACCCCAACTACTATTATGGATATCCGCCAGGCCAGCCGTGGCCATAGACCAACTTAGGCCAAAAGCCTAAGCTTGGGGGAGTACGTATTTCCCACCGACATTACATTTATGTTCACACACTCATTGCTAGATGTCGGTGCCCATACTTTTTCATTATATCATCCATGCTAGTTTATTTTCCTTTTTATGCTTTCTTCTTGTGTGTTCAATAAACCTTAAGAAAAAACAAAAAAATTAGTTGTAGCTTTTAGTCAATTTACTTTCCATGCTTGTAGTAGTAATTAAAAAGAAAACCCAAAAACATTTCCTGTTCTTCTTTTGCTTGTTGGGAGCTTTCCCGTGTAAATAGTTTTATTTCTTTTCTTTTCTTTGGGGGTCGATAGGAGAAGACCATAATTAAATTGTTGAAGTGGATCTTATATGCATTATTGTTGATCTGACAAAAGAGCCTGTATTGCCTTGTCTTCTCCTGTTTATTGAATGCTTGCAGATTCCAGCTTAGTCCAATGCACGTGCACTATTATTATTCACATCGTTCGGTCATGCAAGTGAAAGGCAATTATGATGTTATATGATGGATTGGTTGAGATGAGAAAAGCTGGTATGAACTCGACCTCTTTTGTTTTTGTAAATATGATTAGTTCATTGTTCCTGATTCAGCCTATTATGAATAAACATGTTTGCAATGACAATTAGAGATCATAGTTTCTTGTGCCATGCTTGATTAGCTATGAGTTATAAATGTTTACCTTGCCTGCCAACATGCTATTAAAATGGTTATGATGTGGTATGATAGGGTGGTATCCCCCTCTGAATGATTTAAGTGACTTGACTTAGCGCATGTTCACACATGTAGTTGAAACAAAATCAACATAGCCTTCACGATATTTATGTTCATGGTGGATTATATCCTACTCATGCTTGCATTCGGTGTTGATTAATTTTAATGCATGTTCATGACTGTTGTCGCTCTCTAGCTGGTCGCTTCCCAGTCTTTTGCTAGCCTTCACCTGTACTAAGCGGGAATACTGCTTGTGCATCCAATCCCTTAAACCCCAAAGTTATCCCATATGAGTCCACTATACCTACCTATATACGGTATATACCAGCCGTTCCAAGTAAATTTGTATGAGCCAAACTCTAAACCTTCAAATAAATATCCTATTTTGTATCCACGAATAGCTCATGTATCAACTAGGGTTGTCCGTATCTTCCATGTTAGGCGGATTACTCTCAAGAGGAGTGGACTCCGCTCCTCACTCACGAGATAAATGGCTGGTCACCGGGATGCCCAGTCCCATGCTTTATGCAAACTAAATCAAAATAATTGCAAACAAAACTCCCCCTGGGACTCTTGTTAGTTGGAGGCACTCGTTGTTTTGAGCAAGCCATGTATTGATGCTTGTTGGTCGAAGGGGGAGTATAAACTTTACCATTCTGTTTGGGAACCGCCTATAATGTGTGTAGCATGGAAGATATCTCCATCTCTTGGTTGTTATGTTGACAATGAAAGTATACGCTCAAAATATTATTCACCTTTGTTTCAAAACCAAGCTCTGGCACCTCTACAAATCCCTGCTTCCCTCTGCGAAGGGCCTATCTATTTACTTTTATGCTGAGTCATCATCCTCTTATTAAAAAGCACCAGTTGGAGAGCGCCGCCGTCATTTGCATTCATTACTGTTAGTTTACATTGAGTATGACTTGACTGGATCTCTTTTACCATGAATTACGATGTCTAGTCAGTCCTTGGTCTTTAAAGGTGCTCTGCATTTATGTTTTGTGGTCTCAGAAAGGGCTAGCGAGATACCACCTTGTTATATCATATTATGATTGTTTTGAGAAAATGTTGTCATCAGAGATTTATTATTATGCCTCGCTAGTTGATTATGCCATTGATATGAGTAAACTTGAGACCTATGCGTTATTGTGAATGTGGTTAGTTATAATCTTTGCTGAAAACTTGAATGCTGGCTTTACATATTTATAACAACAAGCGCAAACAGAGTTTGTAAAAAATTTTCTTTATCACTTTCAGTTTATCAACTGAATTGCTTGAGGACAAGCAAAGGTTTAAGCTTGGGGGAGTTGATACGTCTCCAATGTATCTACTTTTCCAAACACTTTTGCCCTTGTTTTGGACTCTAACTTGCATGATTTGAATGGAACTAACCTGGACTGATGCTGTTTTCAGCAGAATTACCATGGTGTTATTTATGTGCAGGAGCAAACGTTCTCGGAATGACCTGAAACTTCACGGATCCACTTTTCATAAAATAAGAAAAATACCTGCCAAAGATGAAGGCTAGGGGGGCCCACAGTCTCCCCACGAGGGTGGGGGCGCGCCCCCCTACCTCGTGGGCCCCCTGTTGCCTCTCCGACCCCAAATCCACCTCCATATATTGAGTTTCGGGGAGAAAAAATCATAGAGAAGAAATCATCGCGTTTTACGATACGGAGCCGCCGCCAAGCCCTAAAACCTCTCAGGAGGGCTGATCTAGAGTCCGTTCGGGGCTCCGGAGAGGGGAATCCGTTGCCATCGTCATCATCAACCATCCTCCATCACCAATTTCATGATGCTCACCATCGTAGGCTTGCTGGACGGTGATGGGTTGGATGAGATCTATCATGTAATCGAGTTAGTTTTTTTAGGGTTTGATCCCTAGTGTCCACTATGTTCTGAGATTGATGTTGTTATGACTTTGCTATGCTTAATGCTTGTCACTAGGGCCCGAGTGCCATGATTTCAGATCTGAACCTATTATGTTTTCACCAATATATGAGTGTTCTTGATCCTATCTTGCAAGTCTATAGTCACCTATTATGTGTTATGATCAGTTAACCCCGAAGTGACAATAATCGGGATACTTACCAATGATGACCGTAGTTTGAGGAGTTCATGTATTCACTATGTGTTAATGCTTTGTTCTAGTTCTTTATTAAAAGGAGGCCTTAATATCCCTTAGTTTCCGTAAGGACCCCGCTACCACGGGAGGGTAGGACAAAAGATGTCATGCAAGTTCTTTTCCATAAGCATGTATGACTATATTCGGAATACATGCCTACATTATATCAAAGAACTGGAGCTAGTTCTGTGTCACCCTAGGTTATGACTGTTACATGATGAACCGCATCCGGCATAATTCTCCATCACCGATCCATTGCCTACGAGCTTTCCATATATTGTTCTTTGCTTATTTACTTTCCCGTTGCTATTGCTATCATCACTACAAAATACCAAAAACATTACTTTTACTATTGTTACTGTTATCACTACTATCATATTACTTTGCTACTAAACACTTTGCTGCAGATATTAAGTTTCCAGGTGTGGTTGAATTGACAACTCAGCTGCTAATACTTGAGAATATTCTTTGGCCCCCCTTGTGTCGAATCAATAAATTTGGGTTGAATACTCTACCCTCGAAAGCTGTTGCGATCCCCTATACTTGTGGGTTATCAATAGCCTCTAGGCACTTGTATGAGTAGTTGCTACCAATTTTGTTGAGTTTGGTTCACTTTTAGTTTTGATTTACTAAAAAATTTAGAAATTTTTCAGAGGAAGAAATATGTTTAGGAAAATATACCAAGGTGGTTCCTCAAGGAAGCAAGGACACGGGCCCGTGATACGTGAGCCGGAAGAGAAGCTCAAGTGCGGCCTTGTGAATGGACGTCAGAAGATTTTATCTTCCAAGCAGGAATTAAGGAGGAATTTGACGCGTATGTGCGTAATGCTGAACTTGAGAGCTTCGTGTCAGATAAGTGCCCCCAATATTATCACCTAACTGATTCCTTTGTGAGAAGGTTTAAATTTATATCATCACGCAATTCTCACACTGTCCTATTTGATCTCTATGATAAATCTTATACTAAGAATTTAGAAGATTTTAATACTGCTTGTAAACCTCCGCAATGGGGTAATGTTAGTGAACCTCACAAATCTGAATTTAAAGACTTTCTTGCTAGTATCACTGTGGGGGAATCTAGAGAAATAACACAAGCTATCATAGGGAGCATTCATTTTCCTGCCATACATTATTTTGCTCTCTTCGTGGTAGATGCATTAACGGTAAAGATGAGGCTTGCCACATGTGCGTTCCAGATCTTAATGTCCTCAAGAGTGCGGTATTGGGTGATAAACAATATAACTTGGGGGCTATTATTGCACATAGGTTGCATCTTAATAGTTTAAGTGGAGACTTGTTTGGTGGAATTTATGCAACTCGTGTAGCTAATTTTCTTGAGATACCCATACATGAGAATGATATTGAATTGCCTCCTGCTTATCTAGATTATAATGCTATGGTTCGTCCTCAGTTTGTTGAGAGGAACGATCAGTTTCTCCAGTACCGACTAATCTTTGACAGACGGCGCACCATCCATGTTACTCTCCATGCTCATGCTTTCTTTGACTTTCAGACAAAAGGGAGATATGTTATAACCAGGGAGGAGGCGAACGAGTACAAGAGGAGGACGGAGGCAGCCCGCCTCCAAGCTGCAGCTCGTGAGGCAATAGCTGCTGCATCTCAATACAACCCATGTCACAACTTTGGATTTCCACCAGGCTAGCCATGGCCATAGACCAACTTAGGCCAAAAGCCTAAGCTTGGGGGAGTACGTATTTCTCACCGACATTACATTCATGTTCACACACTCATGCCAGTTGTCGGTGCTCATACTTTTTCATTATATCATCCATGCTAGTTTATTTTCTTTTTTAGTATTCTTCTTGTGTGTTTGAAAACCTTAATAAAAACCAAAAAAATTAGTTGTAGCTTTTAGCTAGTTTACTTTCCATGCTTGTAGTAGTAATAATTAAAAACCCAAAAAGATTTCTCGTTCTTCTTTTGCTTGTTGGGAGTTTTCTCGTGTAAATAGTTTTATTTCTTTTTCTTTGGGGGTTGAGAGGAGAAGACCATGATGAAAATGTTAAGTGGCTCTCATATGCATTATTGTTGATCTAACCAAGAGCCCATATTACCTTGTCTTCTCCCTTGTATTAAATGCTTGCGGATTCCAGCTTAGTCCAATGCACGTGCACTATTATTATTATTATCCACACCGTTCGGTCATGCAAGTGAAAGGCAATAATGAGGATATATGATGGATTGATTGAGATGAGAAAAGCTGGTATGAACTCGACATGTCTTGTTTGTAAATATGATTAGTTCATCGTTCCTGATTCAGCCTATTATGAATGAAACATGTTTGCAATGACAATTAGAGATTATAGTTGCTCATGACATGCTTAATTTGCTAGGAGTTTATAATGGTTTACCTTGCGTGCCAACATGCTATTAAAATGGTTGTGATGTGGTATGATAGGGTGGTATCCTCCTTTGAACGATTCGAGTGGCTTGACTTGGCACATGTTCACGCATGTAGTTGAAACAAAATCAACATAGCCTCCATGATATTTATGTTCATGGTGAATTATATCCTACTCATGCTTGCACTCAGTGTTGATTAATTTTAATGCATGTTCATGACTGTTGTCGCTCTCTAGCAGGTCGCTTCCCAGTCTCTTTCTAGCCTTCACTTGTACTAAGCGGGAATACTGCTTGTGCATCCAACTCCATAAACCCCAAAGTTATCCCATATGAGTCCACCACACCTTCCTATATGCGGTATCTACCTGTCGTTCCAAGTAAATTTGTATGTGCCAAACTCTAAACCTTCAAATGAAATTCTGTTTTGTATGATCGAATAGCTCATGTATCAACAAGGGTTGTCTGTATCTTCCATGCTAGGCGGGTTATTCTCAAGAGGAGTGGACTCCGCTCCTCACTCACGAGAAAATGGCTGGTCACCAGGATGCCCAGTCCCATGCTCAAACCAAATCAAAATAATTGCAAACAAAACTCCCCCAGGATTGTTGTTAGTTGGAGGCACCCGTTGTTTCAGTCAAGCCATGGATTGATGCTTGTTGGTGGTGGGGGAGTATAAACTTTACCATTCTGCTTGGGAACCGCCTATAATGTGTGTAGCATGGAAGATATCGAGATCTCTCAGTTGTTATGTTGACAATGAAAGTATACCGCTCAAGACATTATTCATATCTATTTCAAAACCGAGCTCTGGCACCTCTACAAATCCCTGCTTCCCTCTACGAAGGGCCTATCTATTTACTTTTATGTTGAGTCATCATCCTCTTATTAAGAAGCACCAGTTGGAGAGCACCGTTGTCATTTGCATGCATTACTATTAGTTTACATTGAGTATGACTGTGACTGGATCTCTTTTACCATGAATTACAATTTCCAGTCAGCCCTTGATCTTCAGAACTGCTCTGCAGTTATGTTTTGCGGTCTCAG
Organism: Triticum urartu; assembly: GCF_003073215.2. Classification (NCBI taxonomy): domain Eukaryota; kingdom Viridiplantae; phylum Streptophyta; class Magnoliopsida; order Poales; family Poaceae; genus Triticum; species Triticum urartu. Next base: position 468,426,358 of record NC_053025.1, on the reverse strand, counting down.
AAAGGGCTAGCGAGATACCATCTTGTTATATCATATTATGATTGTTTTGAGAAAGAGTTGTCATCCAAGATTTATTATTATTGCTCGCTAGTTGATTATGCCATTGATATGAGTAAACATGAGACCTAAATGTTATTATGAATATGGTTAGTTCATAATCTTTGCTGAAAACATGAATGCTGGCTTTACATATTTACAACAACAAGAGCAAACAGAGTTTGTAAAAGTTTTTGTTTATCACTTTCAGTTTATCAACTAAATTGCTTGAGGACAAGCAAAGGTTTAAGCTTGGGGAGTTGATACGTCTCCATCGTATCTACTTTTCCAAACACTTTTTCCCTTGTCTAACTTGCATGATTTGAATGGAACTAACCCGGACTGACGTTGTTTTCAGCAGAATTGCCATGGTGTTATTTTTGTGCAGAAATAAAAGTTTTCAGAATGACCTAAAAATCAACGAAGAATGTTTTTTGGAATATATAAAAAATACTAGCAAAAGAATCAAGTCCAGGGGCCCCACACCCTGTCCACGAGGGTGGGGGGTGCGCCTACCCCCCTGGGCGTGCCCCTGCCTCGTGGGCCCCCTGGTGCTCCATCGACCTCAACTCCAACTCTATATATTCACGTTCGTGGAGAAAAAAATCACAGAGAAGGATTCATCATGTTTTACGATACGGAGCCGCCGCCAAGCCCTAAAATCTCTCGGGAGGGCTGATGTGGAGTCCGTTCAGGGCTCCGGAGAGGGGAATCTGTCGCCATCATCATCATCAACCTTCCTCCATCACCAATTTCATGATGCTCACCGTCGTGTGTGAGTAATTCCATCGTAGGCTTACTGGACGGTGATGGGTTGGATGAGATTTATCATGTAATAGAGTTAGTTTTGTTAGGGTTTGATCCCTAGTATCCATTATCACTACAAAAAAAATACACTTCTGTGATGATACGTGTTTGTCACAGTAGGTCGCGTTTTTTGTCATGCATGTACGTCCATGACGATTTTATGATAGAATCAAGATAATCATACCTGTGTTGTCGTATAAGTGTTCCATGACATTACCAAAATTATCATCAGGAAAGTGTCCACTTCCATGACGATAAATCGCGCGTCACAGAAGTGCTTTTGTCAAGGGTGACCGACACGTGGCATCCACCGTAACGGAACACCATTAAGCTATCGGGTCGGGTTTTGGATCCGATAACCCGTTAACAGCCCCGACCAATGGGGACTTTCCACGTGTAAAATCATCATTGGCTGGAGGAAACACGTGTCGGCTCATCGTTGGGACAGATGTCATCCACTCATTGGACGGAATGCGCCTATGATACGTAGACACGTGGCACGGCCCAATAGAGGCCCATTCCTAGGAAAAGGCCGGCCCGTTTGACTTGGTCAAAAGGTGGCGGTCCGGCCCATGGAAAGCCTGTTAACGGCCTGTTCGCATATAGCCCATTTACAGCCCGCTAATCCAAGGATCGTTACGCCCTATCCGAATTAGGCCCAGTAGCCTCATTTGGGCCATCCAATATGACTCCAGCCCGTTTTTCACTTCTGGCGCATGTATGGCCCATGACGTCTTTCGGCCCATATGAGTCCCTATGTAACTCTTGGCCTATTAATGGCTCATGGTGAAACTGGCCCGTAATGAACAGTGTATCACTTTACACCCATTAACGGCCCGTGGTGAAACTGGCCCGTAATGAACAGTGTATCACTTTATACCCATTAACGCCCGTTATTCCGTTGGGCCGTTTCCAGCCCATGTTATCTTTCGGCTTTCTCAGAGCCCATTTATTCTTGGGCTCATTTCCAGCATCCGTTTACTTACAGCCCATTACTATCATTTTCTGCTTGTGGGCCAAATTCAGCCCGTGGTTATAGTCGGCCCGTTTGTGGTCCGTTAATACGTTGGGCCGTTTTCATAGCGTCATCAAATACGGCCTATTAACGATGGCCCGTTATGGTCGGCCCATGAACGGACGATTCCAACTCTAGCCCGTTTACGGCCATAATGCGATTTGTTTGGCCCATGTTTGGCCAATCGATCATACGACCCGTATAAGGCCCATTGATGATACGGTCCACAGAAGGCCCATTGTTTCTACGGCCCGTAGAAGGCCCATTGTTTCTACGGCCCGTAGAAGGCCCACTATTTCTACGGCCAGTAGGAGGCCCAGTGTCACTACAGTAAATATTAGCCCATGGTTATTGTGGCCTAGTTTTAAAAAATAGGTTATTGCAGCCACTAGCTAACCGCGGAAAAAGAACTGCAATGACTATAAGCAAACAAATAAACAAGGCAAGAAGGAAATAAATAAGCAAGCAACTAACGCTAGGCTATCACGGCTATTACACATATTACATCCACTCGGCATCAAAGTTCGCCACCAGTGCAAATATAGGGAACAAAACAGCATATCATATACACTGGTTGTCAAAGTTGGCGACCAGCGCAAATAAACGCTGCAGCAAAACAAATCCAGAACTGAAACCACTTCAGAAGATCTCAAGAAACAATATCCTGGGTACCCATAATGCTGGCAAGATGCTTAGCAATATTATTAACTTTCTCTTATTTGGCGCTTAAATCCTCCAGCGCTTGCTGTTGCACCAGAAAATATGCATCTGAATTCTGCAGGGACTTCCTCAGTCCTTCAGCTTCCTGTCGCAGCACATCTGATCGATGTCTTTCAACTTGAAGTTGAGACTCAAGAAGACGAACTGATTCAGGCAGCGAGTTCGAAGAGCTTGTGCCAGCAGTAGTGGCCAGTAACTCGAACACTACATCAAGACAGGACTTTTGGGTTCCCTCACTGTCGTCAAGATAGTTTTTATCAGCTTTCTTGGAGACCAACAGGGATGTCTCACTATCTTGAACCTTATCTGCATTACTTCCTTTACCATTGGATAACGCGGTACTGTTCTCCAATATTTTGTCCGCATTCTAAAAGAGAAACAAGCAGACACATCACATGTTTACCATGTTGTATATGAAACTCATTTTGGTAAATGAGTTCAGTAGTAAAGTGGACAGGATAACAGCATGAAACAAACATATATCTATATACCATGGTCACTTTATGGTCTATATCATTCTAGTTTTTGTTGCCAAATCAAGATAGAGACACAGTTCAAATAATATTTGTTCAAGACAAAGCAGAATAGACAGAATATAAGTGTGGGTAACTATAGAGCAATAACAACACTTGTAATGTGCATGACATGAGAACATAACTGTTTAGTCAATTGAAACTGAAATCAACATAGAGCAGGTTACAGCAGCAAACCAGTTAAAGAAACAGGTTTAAAACATACCTGTTGCACCATTGGAGTTTCAATTCCATCCTTCAAATTTGAAAATAGTTGGTATGAGTAAATACAGTAATGCAAGAGCAAAGGAGTATGAACCATAGCTACAGAACCTGACATGAGAACAAATCTTCTTCTCCTTTAAGCGTTGAGTTGGGATTCGGAGTGGTGGTCCTCGTGCTTTGGGCACTGCAGTTCCCTTACTAACTGCTCGTGTTTGGGTGCTTTGTGGTGGAGACGGTGCTGTGTCAACTGGAACTGGGTTACTATCTGCCGGGGTTGGGGTTAGAAGGGGTGTAGCTGGTTCTCTGTCCAACTGGGTAGGGGTACAATCTGTGAGAGTCTGGGTTATGTGTGGTGGATCTGGTCCTTGGGCAAGTACAACCGTGGCTCTATCTGCATCAACTGGTAGCACTATCTTTTCTGAAGACCGTGTTGTTACTCCCTTAGATACTGCCATCACGCTCTCCAATTCAAATGGCTGATAAACAAGAAAAGTAATTGGAAGTATAGACATTGTATGATAGACAGGTGCAATGGATAGTGGGGAATAAAAGAGGGCATGAAATAATGCATATTTATGTTGTCTAACCAAACAGGATAGCATGACACAATTTCACATCTATGATGGCTAACTAAACAGGATAGCATGACACAATTTCACATTATGATGGCTAACTAGAAAAGATGGAAAGACATAGTTCAAAATATGAGACTATGTAAATAGGATGACATGACATAACTATATAATGTGTTTATTAAATAGGTTGGCATGCCATAATTCACATACATTCACGGATAGGATGCCATAATTCAAAATATGATGACTGTAAACACTAAACATGATAAGATGATATAACTATATGATGTCTTTATTAAATGGGTTGCCATGCCATAATTCAGATAGATGATGTGTATGTACTATGTAAACATGATGGCATGATATAATTAAAATATATGATTTATATAGTAAGCAAGTAAGCAGATGACAATCCATATATGATGTAAAAACTAAGCAATGCAAGACAACATGCATGACATGGGTAATATAACCCTGCCAAGTTTGAGCATAGACCTTAGGGGGGAAATAGGACTGTTCATCAGTCTCTGAATCCTCCTCTGAGGAGCTCTCTGTAACCACCAAGATGTCTGCTTCAGCAGGTAGCATTGTCTGCTTTGAATACCTTGTTTTCACTCCAGATACTTCCATCACCGCTTCAAATGGCTGATGCACAGGAATAGTAGTTGAATATACAAACGTTGTCGACAAATGGAACACATAATACAAAAAAATGATAGCATGATATAATTCACATACAGGATGATTGGCTAAACAGCATGGCATTGCATAATTCACATATATAATGCCTTTGCAACAAGATAGCATTGTATAATTTACATATATAATGTCTTGCAACAAGATGGCAATGCATAATTCACATATATAGTAATTAGACACTGAACAGGTGGCATTCACACAAAGCATGTCTAAACTAATCAAATGACATAGCAATGCGAGACACCATATGCACGATATGAGCAACATAACCCTGCCAAGTTAGAGCATACACCTCGGGGGGGAATAGGTCTGGTCATCTGTCTCTGAATCCTCCTCTGAGGAGCTATTCGTAACCAGCGAGATATGCGCTTCGTCAGATAGCATAGTCTGCTCTGAAGACCTTGTTTTCACTCCAGAATTTGCCATCACCGTGTCAAATGGCTGATGCACACGAAGAGCAGTTGAATGCACTAACATTGTTGACAAATGTAATATGTAACGAAAAAAGGATGGCATGATATAATTTACATATAAGATGACTGGCTAAGCAGGATGGCATTGCAAAATTCACACATATGATGCCTGGCTAAACAAGATGGCGTTGCATAATTCACATAAACGATGAATAAACTAAATAGATGGCATTCGCACAAAGGATGTATAAACTAAGCAGATGACATATTTGATGTATAAAGTAAGCAATGCAAGACACCATATGCATGATATAACCAACATCAGCATGCCAAGTTAGAGCGAAGACCTCAGGGGGTAAATAGGAGTTGTCTTCTCCTTCTAAATCCCCCTCAGAACAGCTATCTTCCTCTCGATTACAATCCGAAATGCGTGGAGGGGGGCTGCCTTTGCGCCTACCATGGAGTGACGCCTACATGAAATTTTATTGCCACGCAAGGCTCATCTCTTTTGCTCTACATGTTCAGTTCCATTGTTTACAATAACTGTCATGCATAGGAATAAAACATAGTGAGATTATGTAAGGAGTGCATGTAGAAATCTAGAGTGATGGTAGCAACCTGTGGATAGACCCAAAACCAATAATAGCAGGCAGATAATGGCTTCAGTTAAAAATACAGATAATGGCTTCTTTACTGTTTGTTTCCCACCCAACATGAAACTCATAGTAGACACCGGAGATTAACCAGATAGTAGATAGATACTATTGATAGCGGCCCCGATATGTACCCCACAACCATTTAAAAACTCAAGTTTGACCATTAGTTTGGAGTTGACTCAGAGTCTAATCGGTGAACAGGACTGTCGGTGTCAAAACCGGCGGATCTCGGGTAGGGGGTCCCGAACTATGCGTCTAAGGCGGATGGTAACATGAGGCAAGGGACACGATGTTTTACCCAGGTTCGGGCCCTCTTGATGGAGGTAAAACCCTACGTCCTGCTTGATTTATTCTTGATGATATGTGTATTACAAGAGTTGATCTACCACGAGATTGGAGAGGCTAAACCCTAAAAGCTAGCCTATGGTATGATTGTATGTTGTCCTACGGACTAAAACCCTCCAGTTTATATAGACACCAGAGGGGGCTAGGGTTACACAAAGTCGGTTACAAAGGAGGAGATACACATATTCGTATTGCCTAGCTTGCCTTCCACGCCAAGTAGAGTCCCATACGGACACGAGACGAAGTCTTCAATCTTGTATCTTCATAGTCCAATAGTCCGGCCAAAGGATATAGTCCGGCTGTCCGAAGACCCCCTAATCCAGGACTCCCTCAGTAGCCCCTGAACAAGGCTTCAATGACGATGAGTCCGGCGCGCAATATTGTCTTTGGCATTGCAAGGCAGGTTCCTCCTCTGAATACAGCACGGAACAATTTGAATATAAGGATAGTGCCCGACCCTGCAAAATAAGTTCCACATACCACCATAGAGAGAATAATATTTCCACAAATCTAATCTGCTGACTTGTTTTGGAAACATGACATTATGCCATGGCCTGGTGATTATTCGAACCGTTTCCTTTAACTAGCCCCGCACATAACGCGAGGCAGTTTTTCGACACGTCTTGTCAAAGCAGAGATCGCGTCCCCCTTATTACGGGATTCTCATCAATACGGGCGTGGGTAACCCAACCGCGCCATCGACTACGGCGCTTGGATAAGCGAGTTTTACCAGGCTAGTGGGGGTGCATAGTTTCGGCCGCCCTTATAAAGGGAGAAGGTTTAACCTTTTTCTACCCACGCCTTCTTCCTCCTTGCCCATCCATTCTTGCGCACTCGAGCTCCAACGCCCAAGTCCACATCCTTCCCCTCAACCTTCTCCAATCATGTCCGGAGTGGGAGGAAAATGGATGGCTTCCTCCGTTACGGAGGGACACATCAAGAAGCTGTGCAGAGCCGGATACTTAGCCGCGAACATCGCGCATCAGCTGCCCGCTGCGGGGCAGATCATTCCTACCCCTGAACCTCACGAGAGGGTAGTCTCCCTCCACCACTTCCTCCGTGGACTGGGGTTTCCCCTCCATCCATTCGTCTATGGTCTCATGTTCTACTACGGGCTCGACTTCCATGATCTGGCCCCAAACTTCATCCTCAACATCTCGGCGTTCATCGTCGTGTGTGAGGCTTTCCTCCGCATCCGGCCCCACTTCGGCCTATGGTTAAAGACGTTCAATATCAAGCCGAAGGTGGTGGACGGCCAACAAGCAGAATGCGGCGGAGCCATGGTGGGCAAGATGCCCAACGTCATATGGCTTGAAGGCTCCTTCGTGGAGACCATAAAGGGGTGGCAATCGGTGTGGTTCTACATCACCGAGCCGTGCGACACCAACTGGGTGGCTGCCCCTGAGTTTCGATCCGGAATCCCCATGTGGCTCACCTCCTGGAAAGAGAAGGGCATGTCCTGGGGTTCATCGGTGGAGCTGGACGGACTCCAGAAATGTATCCAGAATATGGCGAGCAAGAAGCTCAAGCTTGTCAACATAGTCCAGGTCATGCTCATCCGCGGGATCCTCCCGTGTCAACAACGGGATTTCAACTTGTGGGAGTTCGACCCGGCCCAGCACCAGACTCTGAGAGAGCTCTTCGATACGACACACAAAGACGTCTAGAGGGTGCTGTTTAAGGGCGCCGAGGTCCCTCCCTCTCTCACCGAGGACCGCGGGCTAAGCGCGAAGCGCCGAGCACATTCGGTGAGTTCTATACATCTGGTAGGATATTTTATTTCCCCTAGCTTAATCATGTGCGGGGTCTGAGCTCCATGCCTTTGACAGGACTGGGTGGAGACGTCGGGGCAGATTAACTGTCTGGCCCCTCTGCCCGAAGACACTGCGGACGCTCTCCTAACGGAGATGCTGACTCTGGCTCCTTACAAGGTGTCGGAGAAGACCAAGAAGGCCAAGGGAACCCGAAAGAGTTCCCGATGCTAGGTGTTATCGGATTCATCGTCCGATAACTCCGCGACGCACTCCTCTCCCGAAGACGAGGAGGAGGATGAAGATGCTCCCCCTCCAATTGGGGGAGACAAGAAAAGGAAGGCCGCCCAACCGGGGGGGTGAAGGGTCCAAGAAGGGAAGGACCCTCCTTCCAAACTACTCCACCACCTCCGCCGAAGGCGAAGACGAGTGGCTGCTCAGGGCTAAGCCCCTGGTGAAGTCGTAAGTATCTGGATGCCAGAGTAATTCATAGCATACCTTTGTCGCACTTCTTCTCCTAACGCCAAATTATGATTATGCAGACCACCACGAGCCCGTATCGATGTATCGTCGGACGACTCTCTGGGCTCGTCGGATATGGATAGCGATCCACTTCCGACGCCACCTCCCCTTGCCCTACGGACAACGCCGAGGTGTTGTTTCAAGAGGCACCGGGTCGAGGGGAGACAGTCCCGGAGGCGCCTCGAGGTGACCTCCCGGATTCTGGGAGCAGAGGGAGCAAGGCTCCCGAGGGCTCCGAGTTCGGCCCTCAGCCGAACACCGCGCCGGAACCCCCAGTGGTTCCGGACTCGAGAAGGCGGCCTCCTTCCAAAAGGGGCAAGACGCCTGTGCCGGTGACCTCTGTCCATCCAGAGGCACCGGACAACCTGCTGGGAGCGCTTCGCAGTGCTTCCATCGATGAAGAGCACCGCACTATTATGAGTGCGGTGGTCCAGAAGGTTTAGTCCGCCAAGAGCGGACTGACTGAAGCCTGTGCCAGCCTTCTAACAGGCTTTGAGGTAAGTTTTTGAAATATAGGAAAAATATTACCGCATAGACAGTAGCCCATGATGCTCTGTTCGGTGTTCAAAAAGAAAAGCCGAACAGAGGATCAAACAATATCACAGGAGTCTAATATAAGTATGTCTATATGCGTATGCAGGCTTCGTTGTTGGCCTCTGTCGCACTGACTGCAGAGGTCGCCGCACTGAAGGAGGACCTTAAAGGGTCCAAGGACGAGCTCGGCCTTGCCAAGAGGCAGCTCGAGGAGAACAAAGGTAAGTAGTACCTAGTCTATGAATATGTATAAAAAGAATGCGATTGCAAAATGACAGGATCATCATAAATTTGCCAGCGGCCACAACCGAGGTGGCGACCCTGAAGCAAGCGCTATCCGAGGCCGAAAACAAAGCGGCCAAGGAGCGCACCGAACGGGAGAGGCATGAGGCTTGGGTGGGCGAGGTGCAGCAAGAGCTCCACGCTCTTGTGACGAAGCACGAGGCGTTGGAGCTTGACTTGAAGACGCGAGAGTCCGAGCTTGCCGCGGCCCTCGAGAGCGCAAAGAGTGCCAAGGCCGAAGCCTAAAAGGCCCTCCAGGAGATTGATGCGATGAAGAAGATAGTGGCGGGTAAGGCATTCTATATGCAAAGCAAGCATGTGAAAGTGAATTACTTGTTACTTACCCGAATCCGGAGCTCTCCAGGAGCATTCACAGATTTGCCTCGTGGCGTGTCAGATGCCGCACAGTTTTACCAGGCCGAGGAGGGAAGCTCAACGGAGAAGCTGTTCTGGTCTTAGTATACTGGGACCGAACACTCGATGCCTCTGAGCGACCAGCTGAAGCAACTGGTCGAGCTGCACAAGGCGGCCGAACAGGCCATGAAGGGCTTTATAGTACGGATGTGGCCTGGCGATGCCCTTCCCAACAGCTACTTCGGCCTGGTGAGGCGGCTTGTCGATGCCTGCCCATGGCTTGAAGTCATCAAGCAATCCATCTGCATCGAAGGTGCATGCCGGGCTTTCGCCCGTGTGAAGGTGCAATGGGCCAAGATGGACACCGTGAAGCTGGTGAAGGAAGGGCCGCCGCAGGGCAAGGAGCATCGCCACCCCGAGATGTACTATGAGGGTGTCCTGATGGGTGCTCGTCTCGTAGCAGACGAGTGTACGAAAGATATAATATTCGAGTAAACTCGCTCGTGTAATCCTGTATTTATGAAAACTTGTTCATATGCACTATGCAACGCTTGTTTGAATTTAAAATATTACCTTCTGTTCGGCTGTTTATCAAATCTGAGAGATGGCTAGTCGTCGGCTTCTGCCCCCACGCCACGAGTGCTGGGGTGTTCGGGATAAACCTGAGCACTCTTGTTCCCATTGTTGGGTCCTTCAAGGGAGGTGCTCAGCACAACGAACAAGGCAATCGGACTATAATGCGTTATCACTCTCACTTAGCCATAGAATTCTATAATTTTAAATTTCGGCGAAGCCCCTAGTATTCGGAAGGCCGAATTTGGGGCGCGATACACGCCTTAAGCCGGACAGGGCCGACTCCTCGCTCTAAGCGGCATGAGCCTTTAGGGACTCGAAACCTCTCGAACAGCGACCAGTCTCTCGCCTTATCATGACAGTCAGTTTTAGCTTTCTCTACTGAGGTGCTTAGCCCAGCAAAACTGGGGCACAATCGCGATAGTTCTCCCAATGCTACCTTAGCTGATATAGCGGAACGTAAGGTACCAAAACATGGGAGCCGGGCAAACCCAACTATTGACCCAAGACATGATTCGGAGCTGATGCATATAATGCTATAAGTTCGGGGTGTCGCACTGTCGAAAGTGTTCGGACTTCTCACGCCGTATTATGGGGTATGCTTAAGCCCCTAGCATATTGGCCGTACCAGAGTGTACGGGTGCTGGATGTCATGAATGAACATATATATATATATATAAAGAAGAATGCAATAATAGTCTTAATGCTATGCATGTTTTATTAAAAAAGGTGCGTTAAAGCAGAATTATACAAGTAGTGCGATAAGCAAAAAAGTAGGACTGTTTTGACATGTCCCTTCCAAGGGCAAGCTGAGGAATAGTATCAAAGCAAATATTTCACTCGTTATCGTAATCCATCCTGGGAGTTCCGTGGTGTGACGTAGCTTTCTGCCTGCTTGGATACTGCATCAAGTGTTCGGCAATCGCACTGCCGGACATGGTTTCCAGAGATTGACATCCTGAAAGAGAAAAATAACAAAGCGGGAAGCCCCTAGTGTGGTTTAAGCCGCTACTTGGGGCGTGTCACCGTCGTGCCCCCCTTCCCGCCTGTGCCCATGGTATTTTTAATGCGTAATTATGTACGCGTGGCACGGATTTCGCCGTTTGGCTGGGACCGGGGTGGGGGCCGCATTGCTATGCGAGCTCGGAACGTGCCAGGCGGTCCTGTTGCCAATTACTCCGGGCGCGCTTGAAGGTGTATGGGTCCTTAATCGCCGAACTAGTGGATTGCCTTAAGAGGCTGCTTTATGCTTCTGCTGCGAGGGCCACAGTGTGCTCCTCCGTGCGGAGAGAGCGCTCTGTGTTTCCATTGACTGTGATGACCCCCCGTGGTCCTGGCATCTTGAGCTTGAGATATGCATAATGCGGTACCGCATTGAATCTTGCGAATGCAGTTCGCCCTAGCAGTGCATGATAGCCACTGCGGAACGGGACTATGTTGAAGATTAACTCTTTGCTTCGGAAGTTATTCGGAGATCCAAAGACCACTTCCAGTGTTACCGAGCCTGTGCAATGGGCCTCTACACCTGGTATGACGCCTTTAAAGGTCATTTTGGTGGGTTTGATCCTTGAGGGGTCTATACCCATTTTGCGCACTGTGTCCTGATAAAGCAGGTTCAGGCTCCTGCCGCCGTCCATTAGGACTCGAGTGAGGTGAAATACGTCAATGATTGGGCCGAGGACCAATGCGGCGAATCCGCCATGACGAATACTAGTGGGGTGGTCCTTACGATCGAAGGTGATCGGACAGGAAGACCATGGGTTGAACTTTGGGGCGACTGGCTCCAACGCATATACGTCCTTGAGAGCACGCTTCCGCTCCCTCTTGGGGATGTGGGTTGCGTATATCATGTTCACCGTCCGCACTTGTTGGGGGGGGGACCTCTTCTGTCCTCCGGTGTTCGGCTGCTGGGGCTCCTCCTCGTCATCGCTATGTGACCCCTTATCTTTGTTTTCGGCATTTAGCTTGCCGGCCTGCTTGAACACCCAACAATCCCTGTTGGTGTGATTGGCTGGCTTGTCGGGAGTGCCGTGTATTTGACATGAGCGATCGAGTATACGGTCCAAACTGGATGGGCCCGGGGTGCTTCTCTTAAATGGCTTTTTCCGCTGACCGGGTTTAGAGCCTTTGAATCCGGCATTGACTACCGTATCCTCGGTATTGTTGTTGTTAATGCGGCGCTTATGTTTGTTGCGACGTGACCTGCCATTGCCATCCTTGGTATCCAAAGTACCATGGTTCTTTGATATGTTATTACTGCGAGCCAGCCAGCTGTCTTCTCCCGCACAAAAGCGGGTCATGAGTGTCGTGAGGGCTGCCATAGATTTCGGCTTTTCCTGACCAAGGTGCCGGGCTAGCCACTCGCCGCGGATGTTGTGCTTGAAAGCTGCTAGGGCCTCTGCATCCGAACAGTTGACAATTTGATTTTTCTTGTTAGGAACCGTGTCCAGAATTGCCTGGCCGATTCCTCTGGCTGCTGAATTATGTGAGTCATCGACATCTGGTGGTCGTACATAAGTGCCCTGAAAGTTGTTAAGGAATGCGGCTTCCAGATCTTCCCAACAGCCAATGGACTCTTCTAGCAAGCTGTTGAGCCAATGCCGAGCTTGTCCTTTGAGTTTGAGTGGGAGGTATTTGATGGCATGTAGGTCATCACCGCAGGCCATGTGGATGTGTAGGAGGAAATCCTCAATCCATACCGCAGGATCTGTTGTGCCGTCGTATGATTCTATATTTACGAGTTTGAAACCCTCTGGGATTTGATGATCCATCACTTCGTCTGTGAAGCATAAGGGGTGTGCGGCGCCTCTATACTGGGCTATATCGCGACGCAGCTCGAATGAGTCTTGCCCGCTATGTTAGGCCCGGCCAGACTTTCTTTTACTGTATCCGGCGTGACGATTATCGTCTCCCATAGTGGCGCGCCCTCGTGATCCGTAGATCGATCTTGCATGTTTTGCTTTGTCCTCCAATACGTCTCACAGGTCTGGCGTATTTCCCCCTGCCTTTTTATTTGAATGACGTCGGGGTGCGGGCTGAGCTTTTGGCTGGAATGTCTCTCTGTCGCGGCCGCGAGGTGGCCGATCAGCCGCATCATACGCCGGGGATGTAGGTTTCGGTGCTTCCTCCTCTAGTCGGGGTAGCAACCTGCACTTTGGGTAACTCTTGGAGGGGCGTTCGAGTTTATACTCCTCGGCTGCTAGGATTTCAGTCCATCTGTCAGCTAGCAATTGATCAGCTTGAAGCTGCTACTGCTTTTTCTTAAGGCTATTTGTCGTGGCTATAAGCCTGCGCTTGAAGCACTCTTGTTCGACGGGATCCTCTGGCACGGCGAATTCGTCATCGCCGAGGCTTGCCTCGTCTTCGGAGGAAGGCATGTAATTATCATCCTCTGCCTCTCCATCTGCCGCTCTCTCAGGAGAGCTGGCTCCTCCATCCTCCTGCTCTAAATCTTGCTGGAGGGGATTGTTGTTGTCTTCGGCACTGTCCGGAGTGCTATTATCTCCGGTGCCGGTATCACCACTTTTGCCTTGGAGGGACTTAGAGCGGCGCCGCTGACGTCGGCGCTTGGGTTGCTTCTTGGAGGGGTCATCCTCCGTTGTCGTGTCGCCATTGCCTTCTTTGGGTGTGTCCACTATGTATATATCGTATGATGAGGTGGCTGTCCAGTGCCCTGTGGGCAGTGATTCCTCTTCGACTCCCGCATCGTCATCCATACTATCGATGTCTTCGGAGTCGAAGTCAAGCATGTCGGTTAAGTCATCGATAGTGGCTACTAAGTGGGTGGTGGGTGGGCGACGAATTTCTTCGTCATCCGTATCCCAATCCTGCCGGACGTAGTTCGGCCAGGATCCTACTGACAAGGAGAGAGACCTTAATGAGTTTAGTATGTCGCCGAAGGGCGAGTGCTGGAAAATATCCGCGGAGGTAAACTCCATGATCGGCGCCCAATCGGATTCGATAGGAATGGGCGCAGGCGGTTCGTAGTCCGTCGCCGGAGAAGGATCCGGCAGTTTGGCAACACGGCTCTCGTGAAGGGTAAGGTCGATATTTGGCTCGATCGCCGCTCAGGGTACGACCTCCGTGACGGGGTCCATCCACCCGTCCATGGATGGCGCAACTGGCTCCGAATTGAGGCTCGGAGCGGTTGCCGGTGTGATCTCCTGAATACGGCCCGATGGTAGAGCTAAATCGTACTCATCATGACCGCGCGGCGCACAAGGCAGGGGCTCGAATCCGTCGAAGATCAAGTCTCCGCGGATATCGTCCATGTAGTTTAAGCTTCCAAACCTGACCTGGTGGCCAGGGGCGTAACTTTCGATCTGCTCCAGATGGCCAAGCGAGTTGGCCCGCAGTGCGAAGCCGCCGAACACAAAGATGTGTACGGGGAGAAAAGTCTCACCCTGGGCTGCATCGCTATTGATGATCGTAGAATCCATCAAGCCTAACGGCGACGACACAGAGGAACTCTCAATGAAAGCACCAATGTCGGTGTCAAAACCGGCGGATCTCGGGTAGGGGGTCCCGAACTGTGCGTCTAAGGCGGATGGTAACAGGATGCAGGGGACACTATGTTTTACCCAGGTTCGGGCCCTCTTGATGGAGGTAAAACCCTACGTCCTGCTTGATTTATTCTTGATGATATGAGTATTACAAGAGTTGATATACCATGAGATGGGAGAGGCTAAACCCTAGAAGCTAGCCTATGGTATGATTGTATGTTGTCCTACGGACTAAAACCCTCTGGTTTATATAGACGCCGGAGGGGGCTAGGGTTACACAAAGTCGGTTACAAAGGAGGAGATATACATATCCATATTGCCTAGCTTGCCTTCCACGCCAAGTAGAGTCCCATCCAGACACGAGACGAAGTCTTCAATCTTGTATATTCATAGTCCAACAGTCCGGCCAAAGGATATAGTCCAGCTGTCCGGAGACCCCCTAATCCAGGACTCCCTCAAGGACGATAAAGTAGCATGTAATATTAAGCGATGCATAACGTAAGTAGACACGAAAGAGTGCGACCTCTCTTGCGGACCCGTGTAGTCCTCGAGGTCATCTGCTCAGTTGATGATGGTAATGCAGTTTTCATGGCTACCAGCGGCGGGGAAGAAGATCTGAGGTGGCGAAAGACAGTCTGGAGGCCGGATCCCTGCTGTGCTGGACCCTTCTGTCGTTGGAGCAGCTGAGCTGGGGTGGACGACGGCGCAGCAGGAGCGGGACAAACCATGCAAGGTTTTCTTTGACAACTATCTGTAAGAGAAGTAATTCTATAAGGGCTCATTTGAATTGGAGGATTCCAACAATGCAGGGGTAGGAAATAGACAGGAATAGGATAGGAATGCACGTGCAAAACAGAGAATTTAAAAACACAGGATTTCTGCCAATCTGGGTGTTTGATTCACAACAATTGGAAGATCACATGATGCAAAGAAGCATGGTGAGATTAAGTCAAACCACAAGAAAATGTACGGTTATAATGATATTGTGCTACTATCTCTCAGTATTGTGCTTCATGAATAGGAATTTGAAAAGGAGGACAAGTGAAAATTAAAATTCCTACGTTTTTTCTTTCAAGGAGACACTAAAGGAACAAATTTGTGTACTCAGTGGACAATATATATAACATGTAGAGTAAAAAAGAGATGCAACAAGTGTACAATCTCTTTGGCGAAGCCATGTCGATCTCAGCGTGATTGGGTTGGCCGGTGAGGATGCTCCGGCTGACTTTGCTGTCGGAGGAGGGGAAGAAGATCTTAGGTGTCTGGAGATGGAGCCCGAGGTACTGCTCCGCTGTGATGGAGGGTTTCATCGTTGGAGCAGCTCCAGTGAGTTGTACGATGCCGAGGCTGAAGCAGGACAAGAGAGACAACAAACAATGTTAACCTGAGTGGAATTCTAATAGAATCTCCAATACATGACGTAAAATACATAACCACAAAGTGCTAGATGTAAAATACATCAGCCGCTCATCTCTGAACTTAACTGTCAAAACTGGACTTAACTGTCGAAACTGAACTTAACTGTCGAAACTGAATTTTGCTGTCGAAACTGAATTTTGTCGTCGAAACTGAACACACTAGCAAGGTGAGTCTACACGTCGGTCGACTGAATTTTTCATCTCTGGTCAGTCGATTTTGCAACCGTTGGATACGAAATCAAGGGCCTGCGGTTCATCTTCAACCTCCACCCCCCTGAGCCGCCAGCCACCACCGGCCAAACAGCAGCCCCCCGCCGCCCGCGGCCGGCGGTGCGCTGCCCCGCCCGCCCCGAAAACACTCCCCACCGCTGGTCTGCCGCCGCCCCGGCCATCCCTCTAGGCCCCCCATGCCGAGCTTTTTCTCCGGTGATCCCCACGCCACCGCCCCACCAACGCCCCGCCACCGCCGGCGACCACCGCCCCCATCCTGAACCCTAAGATAGATAGTGGGGTACCTCTCCAGCGAGCCCCCCTCCCCGCTGCGGCTGGTTCTTCCTTCACCCCGGCGAGCCCCCCCCCTAAAAATCGACTGACCCAAAAGTCGATTCAGTCGACTAAAGTGTAGCTAAATCGGAGCAGCATCGCAAGCAAGAGCAAGAGCGAGAGCAGCAGCACGAGCAAGAGCAATAGCAAGAACAAACTAGGCAGGGGACCGAGAGCAAGAGCAGAGCAGTAGCGCGAGCGAGAGCTAAAGCAGCAGCAGCTCCTACTGATGTGGACGTCGCCACCGAGGGAGCGACGCCGTGGAGGAAGTGGCCGGTGACGCCGCCGTGGATGGAGTCGCGCCGTGTCGGCTCGGGACCGAGCGCCGGCGGCACCGTGAGATCGAATCAAGAAGAAAATTCAGCGATTAGTGTACAACCTCTTTGGTGGCGCCGGTTAGGCCGCAGCTTCATCCGAGGAAATGGTGATGATGATGCTCTTCCGGTGGTGCTGGTGAAGACGGCGGTGTGGGAATGGAGGTGGCGCGAAAGACGAGGGGAACGTCGGGGCAGCTCCTTGGAGGTGGAGGATGGGGTGGCTGAACCGGCGAGATGATGAGATCGACGACAGATCCTCATCCGGTACGGTGGATGAGGGACGTCGAGGTGTTGTTGTGGACGACGTCGTCGGGGAAGAGGCTCCGGCTGGGTGGCGGATGGATCAGGGTGTGGGGTTTCGTCGCGGGTTTTTGCGGCCTCGATGTACGAATGGGTGGGCGGATGGGATGGCAGTGGGGAACCATGGCTTAGAGACGCGCTTGTCCGAAATGTGGGGTAAGTTACGAAAGTACCCCCACCGATTTGAGGCGGTTCTTTCGGTTCAGGGGTACCACGGGCATTTCGCGTGTCGGGATTTCACAGGAGGTGGTAGTTTTTGCGCGCGTTGTAATTTCGGAATAGCAAGGCGTGGGTTGAGATGAAAGGAGTTGTCAGAGCACAATGAGACAAAGATATATCTTAAATATTTCGGGCTAACAAGGCGCGGGTTGAAATTTCCGGACAAGCCTAACATGTACTGTACCAAATCAATGCGCACTACAAATGTCATTCAAAACTTTGAATTCATGTTATGTTCAATTAAAATATTTTGCTACGTGATTAATGCATGCAACCTACTACTCAAATGAACGTTTTAGTGCATTCCAAACGTATATACTACCCCTTTAATATGAACTAAATTTGAATTCGTTTCTCTATTTGAATAAGATCTACAGTAATGATTGTTGTGAAGTCAAAGCATTTGAATTCGTTTCTCTGTTCTAATAAGATCTACAATCATCATTATTGTCAAGTTAAACCATCATTTGTGTATTATCTTCATAGCACACCACATGATTAGTCTCGAGTTACATATGAACTATGTGTACTATATGAACTCAAACTAGATTTTTTGAATCCACTTTATTTTGATTTCAAATCACATTACATTTCTAGCTCTAGCTAGATCTTCATAATCTAAACCATGTATCATATGTATAATGTGTTTATCACATTATGTATGGTGCCCCGCCCCCTATGCCTACAAGTATTTAGATGTGAGTTGCAAACACCACACATTACCACAAATTCAAATAAAATGTGAGAATGTTCGATATATAGTATTGTTTAGATTGTTCGATATTTAGTTGCAAGCTACAAACGCCACACATTATCACAAATTCAAATAAAATGTGAGATTGTTTGATGTATAGTATGGTTTAGATTATTCGGCATTTAGCTATGAGTTGCAAGCGCCATGCATTATCACATTATGGTATAACATGTGCACAACACGTGTATCACCGCTATATTCATGCATGCAATGTTTAAAACACTATGATCTCCTATTCAAATATATGAATCCGCTTTCATATCAAATTATGATCTTTGCTAGTCTCTTACACCCACACAATCCACTAACCTTTATAGCTACCACTAACTTTCTCTCGTGCATGCACACGCCCTCCTCGCCCTCCCCCTCCCTCGGCATTCTATCCACCGGGCACATTCATTTTTTTCCTTAGGTCGTTCTCCTAGAGTCTCCACAACTCCTTTCCGACACACACCAATCGATAAACCTCTCCAGCGATGCCTGCCTACAACATACACACACACCTTCAATCTCCTCCTTTATGTGTCCTTGCCTCGTGTCTCTCATACGGTCAGACACACGTGTAAACTCTCGCCCCTCTTTTCATCGATCTCACAACCGCACACTCCTCCCCCTATCTAGCTAGTAGTTGGGCCTCTCGCACCACCTCCTAGCTCCATTCTCTCTGTCTATCCGTCTCGCTGGGCCTTATTTTCCTCTAACAAATGGACGTACACCGACCGATCTCTCGCTATACATATAGCTAGCTAGGTCCTTATAACTCGTTTTTACCCACACGTCAATCGATCTACCCCATTAGTTGTGTCTCTCCCTTCCTCTGACAAACAACAATTGATCTACCGATCTAGTTAGGTTTGCTTACCAAACACATGGTTCCCCTTCATCATCCATGGATGCGTCCCGACAGATCTATCATGCACAGGCACACACAGAAACACATCCCCACTCTTATTGATAACATTGCAGTTCCACCCTCGGTTTGTCTAGTAGGCCTCTCCCACCATCTTCGAGAAGCAAATCCATCACCCATCCAGCACTCTACCCCTCTCCCTCCCTCTCCCTCCCTCTCTCTCTCTCTCCTCTCTCTCTCTGTCCCATCATATTTCCCGTCCTTCAGTTATGTATGGATGTCGACTGATCTCCCTCAAGACATAGCTAGGTCTCTCCTTCTCAACACATATACGAGTCGTTCTACATCTATAGTTAGGCCTCTGCCTACCCCTCCCCCCCCCCCCCCCCCCACACACACCGATACATCGAGCGCTCTAGTCATGTCTCCCTGCCACACACAAACTTGACATGTGCCCTCTAACGTTCCGATAGGCCAGTCGCCCTATATCTTTGACTTGCACACACACACACAATTTCGATGGCTCTCTTCATCGATCTCGCACCCACCCACTTGATCCTCTCTTCGACTCTATCGATAGCTATGACCCCTCCCTCTCTTCTCGTGGATTGCCCGACCCTCTATGTATGATATGGATAGGCCTCCATTTCACACACATTGCATGCAAAATTTTGTTTGAGATGTCATCGACACATATTCCCACAAATAATTCACGAAATCAACCCCCACCCCACCCCAAAACCAAAAACACTCACGAACGCGGTTTCTATCTCTCACACACACCCACGTAGGTGGGGGACGTGCACGAAGAGAAGAGGTGCATGCACGGCGCACGTACTCTTGTCTCTTTCCCAACCACACCCGCGCGGGTACACGGTGGAGCTCATTTCTGTACGAAAAAGGCAGCCCATGTGGTAATTTGGCACGTGTACTGGTTGTCCACTTGGTGGAGGGAGGATCGTCTACCGCGGGTGAACAAACAAATTGCGACTTGACGTGTTATGTTAAAAAAAGAGGCAAACCATGTGGGGCCTACCTTAGAGGCAAGGCTCTATACACTGGAGTACTTTTGATGTGTCTTGTCAACTCGCAGAACGAGGAGAAGCTTGCTTAGTACGCCGTCTCCCCCGTTCCTAAATATAAGTCTTTGTAGAGATTTCACCATGAACCACATGCGGATGTATATAGATGCATTTTAAGTGTAGATTCATTCATTTTGTTCCGTATGTAGTGGAATCTCTACAAAGACTTATCTACTAGTAATAGCTAGCTCCCACTACTAGGAATTCTCTATCCTCTCCTTGAGCCACATCATCAAAATTGATGTAGCCGTTAGATGAAGTAAATCAGTCCATAATAGTCGTATGATCTAGATGTTGAGAGGCTCCGCACTAAGCCACGTGCAAGCATACAGAAATACCGTGGCACATGCATGTGAGTGGGTTTTAAATCACATCAACATGTCTGCATGAAAGCATGCATGTAAGTGAGCTTTTAAGTCCCATTAACATGTCAAAAAGAAAAATATAATCCCATTATGCAGTAGGAGTTGGCTGATCTTTTTTCCTTACGTGGGATGATCTAAATGATGATGGGAGTTTATTTAGTTTGGCTACCACATTTGTCATGCGGTTATAGAGTTTTTTTAGTTCTATGAAATCGATAATTTTGCGCAGAGAGATATACCGCTATTCTGAGGCAACATGCGGGGACTCATCTAGTAATATTTAGGAACGGAGGGAGTACTATGTAAAGAGTTAGGTGTCGCACGGTGATAGTGTGAGGTGGGCCATGTAATCACTGAGCGTGCGTGTTTTCACTGCTCTTGCACACCTCTGCTGTAAGAATGGAGAAAATTGTAATCTAGTAGTAGTGCCTCCTTTCGCCGAAAGCGTGGGACATCCAGCAGTCCTACCACCTCAGTAATAAAGACTAATGAGCCGTCAAATCACATAGACCTAGCAGTAAGTTGGACGGACGAAGCAACCATCACTCTTGCGCCAGTGAGAGGTCACGTCCGCTCTGCCCGGGCATGAATGCGGCACCGATTCTTTGGAGTGGCGCTGACCGTTTCGGGCGAGAAGCGCGCGCGGGCGATGGAGGGGCTTTGGGTGGGCCAGGCTGGTCAGGAGCGGGAGTGGCAGCTGTCCGCATGTTCTACCGGACACGCCCAGAAATGAGAGGATGCACCGACTCTCGCGGCTAAAATCGTACACTACACAACATCTCTCTGTAGGAGTAGGTCGATCTGTCGCTCTCTCTAACACACACATGTTGTTAAACACACACCTTGGTCCCGTTGCACCTTCTAACATGACTTATTAGACCTAGATGGAGGGAGTAGTAAGTATACGAGATACGGTGGCACACTGACTTAAGTCGAATACAAGTGCCCAAAATTTGTGTGCATGTTATAATAAGGATTCACTTAAAATAGTACGTGAGCGAACAGAGGGATCAATTGGACAGTGTTCCCGAGCAGTAGCGAGATGTGTGAGGTAAGAAACACCGCTGGCGCTTTTAATTTTTCCTATTAATTTGTTTGTTTCACCCTCTGACTGGTGGGACCCAACGTACTACGTGGAGAGAGGTAAGGTGACTAAGGCTGCATTATTTCTGCACCACTATGGATAGTCTTACCACCAAAGCCACATGACACGATTATAATTGAAATCCCAATGACTCCCACACACAAAAAAAACATGGCATGCTTGTCACACAAATGCAGGAATGTATAAAAGGTTATTTCCCTCTCGTTGAACATAACGGGAGGGTTGTGTAGCTGGTTAGCCTGTTCGCTCATCAAACTTGAGGTCTCGGGTTCGATAACTACACTTGAGCATAATTTGTGCCAGGAGGATTCTTTGACTGGTCAAAATGTTTTCTAGGGTTTGCACGCTTCACACTCTCTCTCCAGTATATATATACACGCTGGAGCCTCAGCGCTTGTAGTTGCTCTCTTCACACTCTCTCGCCCTCTCCCGCTGGAGCCTCGGCGCTTGTAGTTGCTCTCTTCGCACTCTTTCGCCCTCTCTAGATCTAAACAAGACTTCGTTGGCCTCTCTCTCCCCTCACTGCTGCTCAAAGAGCCGGCAGGATCCATCCGCCGGGAAGGGAAGGAGGCTTAATGTTGTCGCCGTCAGCGAGGGACTACTGGCGCATCTGTTCACTTTCCACCCAGCGGCGGCGCGGGAGGGCCTCCGACCCCTTCTTCTTCGCTGTCGCCCACCGAACCACGCCCCAAGAACCTTAAGGTATATTTTACTTACTCCACATGCATTGCTCTAGTTGCATGTATACCATGAATCTAGGACGTGGTTCAAAGAGGAAATGAAGGGGGAAAGTTGTATAGCATGAATCTAGGACGTGGTTCAAAGAGGAAAGGAATGGGGGAAAGTAGTGGGGAAAGTTGTATCGCATAATTCTAGGATGTGGTTCAAAGAGGAAAGGAAGGGGCGAAAGTACTAGTTCAAAAAGGAAAGGAAGGGACAAGGCTGTAGAGTTTGAGCAGGACTAGATTTGCTGCGCTCGCATAGGGAAAGGTGTCTAAAGATAACAAAACTGGGACCAACACAAATATGCTCCTTGGTTGTTTGTTCTTTGTTGCAACAGACTGTGCATGACCATAGTACATCGGTAGATGCACATGGTGCTGGTGCGTCCACTGTCCCATGCAACTCATTAGTTGTTGTTAATCTAAGGCCCTGTTTGGTTAAAAACTCCCTAATCCCTACCTGCTTGGTTCCAGGGACTAAACATGGACTAGAGGTTATTAAATGACATGCTAAAAGACCATGTTACCCCTAGTAATGAACTAATAGAGACAAGGTGCGATGCGTGGCAGGGGCAACTGTTGGAAAAAGTCCCAAAAAGACTCCCTCGGGGTCTTCTTTCTTTAGTCCCAAATGCCCACTTTTAGTCCCTAAAAGTCCCTCCTGTTTGGTTTAGATGGGACTGACACGGAGTTTTTTTAGTCCCTACACCAAAATGTCCCTGTAAACAAACACCATCTAATAATGACGTTGGAAAATTGATGCAATGCCACAGTTAAAAGCAAATTACATGTTTGACGACTTTTATTGTTAATATAATCTCTATGTTAATATTAATCAATGCCACCGTTTGAGAAATGTTACTGTCTTGCTTTCTTTCCCATTTAGATAAGGTAGATGCTTCTTTTTGTTGGCTTTTGTGTCATCCACCGTTATTGAACACTAATTGTTTCCTTTGCACCTCTGTGTAAACAGGGTTATCTACTTCACCTCGTTGCCATTGTGACCTTTTGTTGCATTGCACAAAACACTTTTGTTTTAAGAGTGTTTTGTGCAGTTGAACCAAAATGTCACACCGACAATGTTGCTTGATTGCTTGATCTTAGTGGAATGCACAAGAGGAGATCTTACTTCCTATCCGTTAAGGCAAATTTGGTTCAGATCTTCTTCTTGTGAGTTGTTTGAATTCCGCATCATGAGAGGTCAGTACTAGCCTTCTTTCACATGATTCTGCAGTGTGCTTTCATATGTTGTGCTACTTGTACGATAATGTTGCTTGATTTTAGTGAACTGCACAAATGGAGACAAGACTTCCAATCTGTATGTGCACCGTAATATCCCATTGAGGTAAGATAAGGATATTTCACAACTGCTGGCCTGTATTTTGCCACTTTCATCAGAAAATTAAGTTTAGTACTATACTTGTGCTCCCTAATTGACATGCCAAATCTTACATTGAAGGCGAAGCTTGTCTGTTATTGAACCAAGTGATGAAGGGGAAGAACAAGCGGAAGAAAAACAAAAATCAACTCCCGGTGCTGTAATGAAGCACTGGAACTGTGATGACACGAGTAATGATATAGTTTTGCATCTTAATTTATTGCTATGGATGGAACGAGCAATTGTTTTGCCACTGATTTGATGCCACTCTTAATGTAATATGTAATTATCTCTACTTGTGCAAACAAGGATCTTCTTTGAAGATACCATATATTTTAGTGGAACTGCACAAGAAGATGTTGGAAACATTAAACTAATCGAGGAGTATATAGTAAGCATGGCCACCACCATAGATAGCAACAGATGGTTCCGGAGAAGTGCTTCATCTGTATGCTCTATAAAATAAGCCTCCTGACAAAGGTTGGTACTCGCCCACTGATTTCATCCATATGATTGAGCTTTGTCATCTCTATTGGTGTTGTGCTACTATTTAGATACTGTCATGAAAAAGTGGTATTGTCCTTGAGAAGTGCTTCATCTGTGTCGTTTTAAATATTTCCTTTCCTTTTTTTCGAGCAAACAGGGATGCTAGCATTTAGTAGTCCTCTTGTCTTTGCACAACAGGATCATCTTCCTCTGAAGAAGAATATGGAGTACGTGAAGTGACTAGTTCCGA
Source organism: Triticum urartu (assembly GCF_003073215.2). Classification (NCBI taxonomy): domain Eukaryota; kingdom Viridiplantae; phylum Streptophyta; class Magnoliopsida; order Poales; family Poaceae; genus Triticum; species Triticum urartu. The sequence continues at coordinate 468,402,048 of NC_053025.1, read as the reverse complement.
TTATGCCAGGATGAAGAAGCCCTGTCTATCTTCTCATCAGAAGGAGCAGTTGAAGGATGATTACATTAATCCCCACAAAACCAAACTAACTTCAGCTCAGAAGGACTGACAAATCTCCATTTTTTTTGTTGTGATGCGCGAGTACAATGTTGTTCTAGGATTCTTTCTGGTGAGTTCCATTTTTCTAAAAGTGTGCTCTACATGGACCATGTATGTGCCTATTGAAACTGTCAATTCATAGTATAGTTTGCTTTATACTAATCACTTTTTTGTATTTTTGCAAACAGGGGTGCTTAGCTTGATTTCAATGGGAACTGCACAAAATGTTCATGAATACATCGAATCATTCATTTCCACCACAAGAAAGGAGGTGCCGATAAGTTCAAGGCGTTGCAACATATAAGGGCGAAATCATACAAGCTACACGCGAATTTGGTTGTTTTAGTGGAACTACACAAAAAGAACAGTTGGTTTATTTAGCACGAGGTGCCATGTCAATGTCCGAACTGATGGCAGACCCTGCCCATTCCACAATCGTAGGCATTTGATATTTTGGAATGGGTCAACCTTGTTAAATTTTGCTCATTGATTTTAGAAAGACATGCGTTTGATATTTTCGAATGGGACGCCCTTTGCTGTTAGCAGCGTCGATCAATTTTTTCTTTATTCTTCAATTGTGAAGTAAATATTGCCTCTGACGTGTGAGTCGCTGAGATGCATAATCATCGATTGTTTTGAATGTTCTCTATGAATTGCTAAGCCTGTGTGTTTGATTGCAATGTACAGAAACGCTAAAACGCTGCTCAAACTCTTTGTACTCCTTCTGTTCCTTTTTACTTCACACATTGTGAAAGTGCATACTTTTTTGTATAAGATTGGTCAAAGTAGAGATACTTTGACTGCAGACAAAACTTGTATGCAAACTAGAAAGGACCGGAGGGAGTACATGTGAAACTGCTGCAAACGAGGTGATCACCCTCGGAATAATGCTAGTACGTATTGTTTTGCATGTTCATCCAATGCCAGTGATACGGGAATTCGAACTAATCGAAATAAATTCATTCATACATGGTCGGATTTCATATAAACATGCCGGATTTCATTACATTTCATACATTCTTCAACTAAAAAGGGGTGCGCTGGAGGTATAATTAATTAACCGAAGCTACCCACTGATAACCCACAAGTATAGGGGATCACAACAGTTTTCGAGGGTAGAGTATTCAACCCAAATTTATTGATTCGACACAAGGGGAGCCAAAGAATATTCTCAAGTATTAGC